>NC_142183.1:25690277-25854861 GCF_026936395.1 Plectropomus leopardus | reverse complement strand
TTATTCATTATTTATTCATATATGAAGTTATTTTTCTCTCTAATTCATGGGCATCCAGGGTGGGTGGATGTAGTAAAGTAAAGATACATAAATACAAACAAACATATGTATATACATAAAATAACAAATAGACAGATTTTCTAAAATTAACGTGAGGTATCTCAGTAAGTTTGTTGTTTTCAAGTTAAAGTTCAATTTTGTGATTATCACACTCTCAACTGTTCCTCAACTTGTGATCACCGGTTCAGTTCTCGCAAATTAGTTAATGAGTTGAACGAATTCTTGGCTGATTTTTCCTGAAAAAGTTTCTTGAAGTTAGTGTGGTCAAAAATATTGATTTATTAATACAATGAAGCAGTTCAAATACAACTGCACTGTCTCACTCTCTCTCTGTTTACTACAGTCATTATGATGTTCTCTGCTACTCAACGCACAAAAAAAGAAGCTGTGATTGTCATGTTACATTTATATTTTCATCAAAATGTCATTTACATGCCCTCAATGTCAATATTTCCCTATGGCATCAAAAACTGTACCAAATATCTATATTTTGTATGGATTTGTGTTGAAGTAAGAAATCCCAGTATTGTGACAACACTGCAAGGATCAAAATCGATTTCTATAAACTACTAATGTGAATTTAGAGTGTTCTTTCACTATCTGCTGGGACCTTCTTAAAGAAACTGTTTAATTCACAACATATAATCATAAGCAAATAAGCAAGCAAACTCCTCCTTAGTTTTAATGGTTAAAGTTTCTTCAGCCTTAAATAAGTTTAGATTTATGGGACTCCGACTAATTCCAGCAAACACATCACAGTGTGACTTGGTTGTGATTGGCTCCCCTCAGTGAAAAATCCCCCCAGTTAACAACATTTTAATGAACAGCACCTTGTAAAGGCTCCTCTCAGCAGGTTTACTTGATGTGAATTAAAAGGAGTTGCTGTTTCTTATAGGAGTACGGTGTAAAGCCTTATGAGGACTTGGTTTTCCAATCCATTTAACAAATGCCCTTTTATTACACTACATTAACTTGCACAACACTTTAAAGACAACAAATTGTCCTGAGCTGTAGCACATCTGAAATCAAAATCATGAAAATTGAATAATATCTGCCCCGTAACCTTCAATTTCTTACAGGAGACATGCTCAGTGCTCCACAGCACAAAAACTGTGGGTGCACAGGGGTTGGTGTTTCAGTGTGAATGAGGGCATTTCTAAAGCAGACTATGCAGTCTCCACAGACTCAGCAGCAGGCCAAAAATAAAGGTGATTCACCATGCGTTATATTCTGGGAAATAAATTGTGAAATAAAATGTTCCCTGTGTGCAGTCTGAAAATCGCTAGCACAGTCAGATTTCCCAGCCTCAGTCGCCAGTGGTCCTTTCAGCCCCCAGTGAACCCGCCTTTATCTATCATGGCGTCTTTACGACCCTGAGCTCCTGGGCGATGCTTTCCCTTTTACAGATCCATTGAGTGGAGTCAGTCAGTCACAGCAAGCATTATATAATTCCAATCAATCTGAGTTATAAACTCTTGACATAGGTCAGCCCGCGCTACAGCTGAAATTTACAGCTGTTTAGATTGCAAGTCATTTCCCCGTGGCGTGTGCATACACACTGCATCTGCCTCCTGGAGATGAGTGAAAATAAAACCCTGCCTGTGAGGAACCTCAAATCTGAGTTTTACTCCCTCTTTGAAGCAATCATGAGTGATTGGGTACATTTACTGTATTAGGATGCATTAATATTCTTTAGTCTGCCATAAACTGCAAGAAAAATAAACAGGGGGAGTGCTTGCTGCAGGTCTTGAAAATAGTCTTGATGTTTTACAGAATGATGAATAAAGCAGCAAAATAAAGCAACACCTCTAGGTGGCAGCAGAGACTGATCATCTTCTCAAGGGGTGTGATTACTATTCACAGCACTAACCAGGGTACATATCAACCTTAGACATACATGAATCTATTCAGTTTAATGTATACCAATGGTTGCACAGAATGAAATATTTACTCGTATATGACACTCCACCGTAGCTTGAATGAAGCTGTTATTGGATGTAGCAGGACGCTGCAGTCATCACCTTGAGAAGTCCGAGCTCTCTGTGTCTCTGTGCATGTGTGTAAACAGCAATTTTAGCATCCAAAATGGCTCAAGATGAACATCTCACGTTTAAGACGCTGATGGAAAAAGCAAAATGTGTTTTGATTGCACAGTCTGTCGCCTCATCTCACTGTGGACGCCATAATGTGCCCTGTTTACAGCTGCGGAGGATTTGTGCTCTATTTGTTTATGGCACATGTCTGTATTTGTCATAAAGAATGCAACCTCTCCATATCTCTGTATAAGAATACACCCACGTTTTTTCGTAATGTGTGTTAATTTATGTAACACTTGTTGTTAACATATTTGTTTAAGTGTTCCTTTATCCACTGTATACATTACACACAGTGTGGGCACGTCTATAGTCTGCTGATCGAACTATCCTTTGGGTATAATAACGGATGCACTAAAATTAAAGGCATTATGCAAATTGTACATACAAAGTGCTCATAGCTATTCTCCATCTTCTTTATGCATGCAGGCTTAATTCAATGAATCTGTGTGAGAGCACTTTCACCAACGCGTGAACTCCACATACAGCACCTGAACGTATGCCAAGCTATACAGATTAACAATGTGACATACTGGAAGCAATATTACAATTATGTCATAGCAATTTGTTAAACTGTCTCAAGGCTGAGCGTAGGAACAGAAGGATATAACTTATGGGTTTTGTGAGCCTGCATGTGTCTGTCCGTAAATTTGCTCCTTACAGGAAAAGGTTGCCCATTTTTCTTTTATTTGTCAATTTTTGGCAGTTATATAAACCCCATCCCAGCTGGCTGGTTGCCTGCACAATTGCCTGCTATTAATGTTGATGCATAATTGCATTACATAATGTGTTGTGCTGTCTTTTAGAGGAGTCAAACAGCTGTGGCTATTGGCTGTCTCTGCTGTGCACAGAGTCAAGCACTCTCCTCCAGTACATTGCCAGACAACTGCCTAATCATAAATGGGAGCTGTCACAGGTCACTGTCAATTTTAAGCCATATCAATGGGGCTTTTGTAACTGCTACTGCACTTCAATGCATTTTGTCAATGAATTGTAAGATTTTAAGTCCAGGGAGATTTGATTCATTTATATTCTTTTATCAGACTGCCGCTAATTCAAACACAGCAGTCGTACAATGTCATCAGTGACAGACAGAGAAATCAATCTCTGTTATAGAGATAGAGAGAGAGGACGAAGGAGAGCTGAGTATTTTGCTGCACCCAGCTCTGCCCCGGTGGTTCCCCAGCAGATGGTAGTGCAGCATCGCAGAGGAGCATCCCTCAGAGCAGGATGAAAATGGTGCAGGAGACGAGCTGTCGGAAAATGAACGCTGCAGATTCTGAGGTACGAACCTTAATGGGATAATAGGGTAATATCTTACCTACACCATCATTGTGCAAGGCAGCACATTTTAAAAAAAAAATGACAGAATCACGAATGACAGCAGTATATCTTTCAACATCTCCCATATGGTGTACCCAGGGGGACGATTAAAAGTGGAGCACATTGATAGCCGGGGTGCAATGAATGTATGTGCGTATGGCTGCAGTTTTGAATCCAGTCACTTACGTAAATGAATCCAGGATTGAGTGCAATCATAATATTCAAACTGCAGATTAAATAGTTGATACGGCAGGAGCAAGACAACCAGCTGGGCTAACTGAATGCAAACAAGGAGTAGAGTAAATATCAAAGACATGTGATATGTCGAAAGTGTTTACAAGGGGCTTCATTTGCATCACAAATAGCATACTTAACAGGAGGATTTTGTGATTTTGGTCTCATCAAACGTCGCTTTATTGTGTGATATCATAGGTATTTTTCATGTCAGATACAAAGCACTCTCTACCTGTTACAAAGCTGAAACACTTTGCTATTTCAGATTTGGCCTTTTCAAATTTTGCCACGCACTAAGTGCATGTCGGAGCGAGATCAAACTGGCTGATTCATCTGAGCTTCCAATTGCCTCTGCCCCTAAACACAAAGTCAAGTATTGTTTCTGTGCCGTATTGCATGCCATTTGGGAAATATCTTGGCTATTTTTTAGCTCTATATTGGACGGGCGCGGATAGATTCACACTCTTAAAAGTGCTGTGAAGGAAGTTTGTCACACTGTAGCAAAAGCAGCAAACAGGTGCAGAACAGCAAGTGGCAATATATACATAACAATGCAGCATTTTTTGTTGCTCACCCACATGGAAGGCAGGATGTCATGCTCTGCTGATGCACATTCTGAGCCAAATCTACTGACAAGAACAGACGAGTTTTTAAAGGTGAAACATACCTCACCATGTATGTTCTGACAAAATATATCAGCGCTGGAAACATGAGGCACGAGTTCTAAGGCAGAGCTGTATCCTTTGAAGTCGTGCAAAATGGCTCTCATCAGATGAAGAGCTCTGCAGACTGAGACATCCAGCATATAAAAAAAATGCTGTGATTGGAAACCTGGTAAGCTAATGAGTTTGCACTTCTATCTTCTCAATTTGTACAGGCTTTTGTGCCAAGGCCTTTGAGGCTTTTCTGTGCCAAGTCTTGTAATAGTGTTCTCATTGTTCGCCTGAGAATCTGACACTTTTTCATGAAACTTAGGGAGGGGGAATCCGGCTCCAAACTTTTTCACATGGGAAAGACAAGGAGCCCACGAAAAAAATCACTGTGAATTATGGATATTGCTGCAGTGAAATTAAGATGACAAAGAAATGGCATAAAGAAAGGAATCCTGTCTTAAATGGCTCCAAAGGGTGGATATTTCACAACTGCATCTGAGCTGCAATGCGGCGTAACAAGTCATAAGTAGTTCTTGTTAAAGACTTATGAAACCATATTGCTCATTTCTCCTTCCCCCACTCCTTGTGTCAGCCTGAGAGACTCAACTCCTGCATTCTTACAGGCAATAACCATCTGTAACTATTAACTATTGGCCCCTCAAATAATGTGTATATTAGAATCTCATTTCCCCTGTCAGAGTTGTTGCTGTAGAAGTGAAATAATTTAAGGCTGCCTGTGTGTGCTCTCTCTCTGCCTCCCTCCTTCTCTTCTGGTTTGTCTAAGCAGACCGCATAACTATCTGATAAATGAGCTACAAATGAGAGAGGGGTTTTTACACTTGGGAGTTGTTCAAATTATTGGGAGGGCAGTGACCACAGTGCTTATTTGAGCTTAAGATGCAGGCTGTTGAGATTTGCTGGGAGCAAATCTAGAGGCTGGTTGAGTCTTCAGGCATGTCCAATCCTATCCATTCAACCATTAATGCCTGAGAGTAGACCAGAGGAAACATTACAGCCCTCAGATCAACTCTGAAGCAGAGAAACCAGGGTCCCCTTTCTCCTCCTACTCAACTGCTTCCTTTTGCCCGTGCAGCCTCGGTGAAAATTCAATAATTCTTACACATGACAAGACAGCACAGAACACTCTCCATATCCTCCTCCTCACTATTTTTAAACTACTGTACACTCAGCAGTTTCTTTTTTTAAAATAATAGTGACTTTCCATGTGATAATCAGCTGTCTGGGGATTTTGGGATAAAGCGATGAACAGACATATCATCACGTTGTGCACTTTCTCATGTAAACAGCTGTTTAGGTCAAGAGAGGTAGGTAGGAGAAGAATTTGATATACTGAAGAGAAAATCTAAACAAATGCCCCTTTGTTCCTGTGCAACGAAGTATTTCACTGCTGGAAAGATAATTTTTTTTGGTAAATCGAAGCCATCTATGCAGCAGAAAGACTCAAATACCTATGAAAATGGTGCTATATAATCAGAGAAAACAAAAAAATGGCTGTGGCTTTTTGCTTTTGCTTAACCTACAGCTACCAGAATGCACTGCGCTGCACCAGACGAATAAATGCTCCTGCTGGTAGCTGATGTTTTGCAAACTCCATTTGACACAAAAACAGATAGCTGGTATCAAACTTCCTATCACTGTCTAACAGTACACTGTCACAGCTTTATCTGCTTCTGTGCTCTTTGTGTTCGCGGTGGCAGCATAAACACAGAGCAAATTAAAGTCCTGCCCCATCCGGGGAGGAAAACAATCCATCCATCTCCAAAAAATGTCAAAAAGCTGCTATGTGATGGGATGCACTACCAACAGTGTAAAAAACAAACAAACAAAAAAAATGGAACAAGGTTTAACATAAGCTGTTAAACCGCAAAACTACAGAGGTGAAGGATCAGCAGAGTGAATGGGGGGAAACTGTGGGATCTGACACTAAGTATACCGCAAGCAGCAAGTATTTTGCTAATTTGACCAGACAAACTGTAAAGGTTGAAACTAACTTTTAATTTTCTTCTCTGAGAGACATAAGGTGCAAAAATAATCCTTTGCCATGCTGATTTCTAATGTTTCTAGCTAGCTACAGGCATTTTGTAAGCCTTTCAGCCCATGTTTGCATATTGTGGCACTGATAGTCAGTGGTGGGTGTGGCTTTGGGGTATGACGCATTGCTCTCTGTCTCTGTTTTTGGCAGGCAACAAGAAAATGCTTAAATATAGCCTGTTGTTTGATCAACACCCGATGAGAGCCAGGAAAACTCCGCCAGATGACACACATTGTGCATAGACTGTATAAATAATGGACGTAGCTACAACAAATTGTGTACCATCGGTTTGTGGACTCCTGTTTTGAAGCCTTGAGTTTGGCATTTGGACAGTTACCATCTTGTTTTTTGGAGCTAGAAGTGACCATATTTGGATAAGAGGTTGGAGCTGTGGAGGAGTGAGTGGTGGATCTGACTCACAGACTGTAGCGACAGGTAGCAATGACTTGCAGACACCCTGTCACTTAAAAACGTGTAACTTTGGGCCTTAATAAAATCTAAACAGCTGAGTTAGAAACAAAATTCATGCCCCGTACAAAAAAAAATGAATAAACTCCTCATTACATAACATCTTGACCAGGCTGAAAAGTCCCTTTAGCCACAGACACATGTGTTCAAGGGAGATTATTTCAGCCTTGTGCTATTAGACTTTTTAAGTCCTCTGCCACTGCCAGATCCATTGGCACTGAGCTGCTTATGGACTGATATCATTTTATCCCTATTTATTCACTGTTTTTAATCTGTATGCATTGTGTTTTAATGTGTGTTGTCGTATTTTAATCTTTGTTGTTGTATTTTGATGTATTGGGCTGCTATGACAACATAATTTGCCTTTGGGGGAATGAGTAAACTATCTATCTATCTATCTATATATCTATCTATCTATCTATCTATCTATACATTACCTACAGAGGAAAAAAAACATTTTTGGCTGTTAACATGTTCATTTCTGCTGTAAGGTTGGGCATTTTAGCCTTGGGGTCTAAGGGGAATTCACTCTGTTTTGGAACCAGCCTCAAGTGGTCATTCACTGAACTGCAGTTTTAACCCACTTCAGCACTGGCTTTATTTTTCTGTCTTGGAGGTTGCTGCTTGGTTTCGCGTCACCTGACAGAGCTCTACTGGGGGGAGTTGTCTAGACAGTAGTTAGATGGAGGGAAGTTTACCACGGTTCGTTTACACACACTATCCACACTGTTTTGATATTAAGCTGGTTGAAAATGGTCAAAGTATCCCTTTAAAGGAAGAATTCCTTTGTACAGTTCAGGAGTACAGTACCAACACACACAAACAAACACACACACACACACCTCTCTCTAATTCACACAGACAAATACACACACATAAACGCACACAGTAATTCTATGAGGCTCAAGGTTGTCGTGCTTATTGAATATATCAACTTAACCACTGATGTCATTGATCAAAAAGCCAATTCCAGTTCTATTATTGTGTTAGAGGGTAAAACAATTGCCAAATGACTTTGTACGGTGCACTCACTTGGTAAACAGATCTGAGATCCATTAAAGCCTTGGAGATTATCAAGCCTCAGTTCAACAATTTGTGGAGATTGCTCTAAACACCTTGCTGGTGACCTTCCTCGTCCAGTTGAAAGTCAATGGGAAACGTGGCAAGGAGCCCGCCAGCACCACAAGCGCCCCCTGCACTTTAATTACACCACACCTCAACGACTGGCTATTTACTTGTCCGCTTGCATCCGTTATGTAACCAGGTGTCCCTATCAATACCTCAGATGCACCTTTATAGTCAAGATGCGCCATAGGCTTTACTGCCGAACACACGTAATCAGGCTATCTTTGCTCCATGATGGATATGGTATAGGATGAACTCCATCTCATCAATATTAACGTCAGGACTTTACTCCATGCTGTGCCTTGTGGTTTACTGTAGCTGCCTCTCTCTGACCTCTGAGTGAGGAAGGTGGGTGTTTTCCATGTGCTTAATCATAATGCACAGTGCCTGCTGCATTGATAGGTTAATGTACCCGAGAGGATCAATGCAGTCTTGAGGACGTCTAGTACAACAGACATTTAAAGGTTCGGGAAAGGCTTTAACAATGAGTGCAGTCTGTCTATGTTAAGATCTCGATCCAGCCTAATTAAATGGGGTTGTGTAAGGTCTGGTGACTGGTTTGATGACTTACTGTAGATAATTGGCGAAAGCAGCGGTTCTAAAGAATGCAAATTCAACCAAGAGCTCATTAAGAGCACATAAACAATATTTTTCTAGAGAAATTTTGAAAACTTATTCCTAAAGATCAGCATCAGTTCAATACTTTCTACAAAACATGCACAGTAATGAATGTTTGCAACCTATGGGGTGGCAAATCAGATTAAACTCAAAGCTGTCTTGATGTGTTTTCCATCATAGTTATATAATGTTGTACTGATATTCAGGATATTTGAAGATATCTGAGCGCGATCCCTGAATAACACTGACTGGCAAGGGATCAACAGTTGAAGCATTTTTGTACTGGTAATCTCCATAAAACTTTATGCAAATCTGCCCCCCCAAAAAGGGGGATAGGCTTTTTGCCTCACATGGAAAAACTCAGCAATAATTGAAAAACAAGTCAGAAACTATTTTTATCCCTCTGTGCCAAGATAATGTTTTCAATCTGGTATTTTATTTGCAGGGAGGGAATGTGGTGTGCAAACATGAAAAAGTGTTTCTTAAGGTCTTTTTTTTATTTTTTAAAATAACACCTGAGTTACTGTATCTTTCTCCTCTGAAGGGGAAAAAGCCCCTGCATGGATACAGAGAAAAACATTTGCTCCCAATGAATAAATAATGAAAGGAAACGAGGTGCTTGCATTAATTTGCAAAGCATAAAATGCAGAAATTTTCAGTCAGAGTTTTAAGAAAAGGTTTGGGGAGGATCATTTACCTCACGGCAGGATGTTACAATATGCAGCCAAATATAGCAACACTTTGGTGGAGAAACTTTAAAAATGCAGCGTACTTGACGGTAAATGAAACGGAAAACACTGAACAACCTTTTTATTTCATAAGGGCCGCTGCAGAATAAAAATGCAAACTAAGAGGAATAGCTGAGTGTGCTTTAAGCTGAAAGATATAGGATACACTTCATTTATATATATTGAAGAAATATGAGCCTTTCATTCTCCATCTGTGCATAGCTACTATGATGTCACCCAATGGTTTGTGGACTGCTGTTTTAAAGCCTCAAATTCAGCATTTGGGCCGAGGGACAATATCTAGATTGTAACAATGCCTCACAGACAGTCTGTCACTCAAGCGGTCCTGCCCTCTGCCCTTTGCGCCCCAAAAAAATGTAAACAGGTGTGTTATACAAAAATTCACCCCTGCCACAGTTATCATGAAAGTTAAAAGTAGCTATAGAGACCAAAAAGTTGTAAACATGTTTATGTCTGTTGTAAAGTTGGGTTATTTTAACATGGGAGTCTATAGGGTTTCACTCTGTTTTGGAGCCAGCCTCAAGTGGTCATTTGAGGAACTGCAGTGTTTGGCACTTGGCTTAATTTTTCAGGTTGGAGGTTGCTACTTGGTTCAGGCACAACACCATTTCATAATTGTTAGGAAAAGAGTATGTTTTGGCATAAAATACCAGTTTTGTGGGGCACAATCCCAATGTCTCTAAAAAAAACAAAAAAACACTTTTGTGCCACAAACTAGAAAAACAGTGATATGCTGCTAAAAAACACCCAGGTTATGGGGTTAAACACTTGCTTACCCCCCCAAAAAAAAACACATTTGGTGCCTAAAAAGCTGCTGGAACAGTGCAATGGCTCCCTAAATCACAAACTGTTTTATTTTTTGTTGGTCTGGAATAGTGGTCTGCAGCTTGGCAGGCTTCCTTTCTAGGTGTCACACCATCCACCATCCCCGCTACCTCCCAATGACAAATTCAGCTCATATAATACGTCACTTCTGATGTGTGTGAAACGTGCAAATGTAATGTATTTGTGGTTTGCAGAAATAAACAATGCCAACGTTTTCTTCTGGAGACTGAACTGATTCACCGATTTTGTGACACTATAGCTCCTCCACTGCTGCAGAGCTGATGAAGACAGTACTCACTCAATTTACGGACGACCACTGAGCATCTGCAGGACAATTGTCTCTTTTATTTCCCAGTGTCTGGCAAGCCATAGCTGAGCTTTACGGTCCAAGAACCGGAAAGCTGCTGCTTTTTCTTGGTGGGGACCTGAAAGCAAACACAGCCGTGTGCCAGTGGCTGGTCGGTCATTTATCTTTAGAGGACAAGCCATATTGTAAATCCGACTATAAAGTTGTTGAATTAGATCTCTCGCTAAACAGCTCTGCAGAATATTAATTAATATGCAGCCTTGAGCTTGTGTCTTAGAAGGGGTCCCCTCCTATGGCGTCTCTGCAGAAATGCCCCTGAGCGGACCTGAGTTCATTTACCTCCAATATCGCATTATTTCACTCTGAACAAGCAGCTTTGTTCCTGTACTTCAGTCTCTGAGGAATATCTTTCTTTGCACTATCTGAGGAAGAAATCCTGATAATGTAGGTAAACATTTCAACATCCTTTTCTTGGCGAGGATTTGAGCGAGTAGAATAAATAATAAGAGCAATGATCTGTCCCACATGGAAAATTATTTGTGACTATGAAGTATTACATCACTTAACGGTAAGACTTAGGGGAGAAAAAAAAACTTAATTAGCACCTCCAGAGAGCAGAAACAGATCCAAGATTTCAAGGGTAACACTCAGCCAAAATCTCCGCCAATATATTATCTCTCACATTAGTTGGTACTCTGCTGCAAGAGAGTAGTCTTTCCATTTAGAGATATATAATATGGCAGACGCTGATGAATAAATGTAAGTCCTGGTCGCAAGCCCAAATATTCTCGCCACGTTTAATAAACCAAGCTGCCATCGAGCTACTCATACTCTACTTTTACCTGAGTAAGGCTTGTATCGAACCACCATTATGAGTGTACAGCTGCATTTCATATCAGAAACTAGAGGAAGGAAGCACATTCCTATTTCTTATAAGTACAAGGGGATGAAACACTGTGGTGACCTTTTTAAAGGGGAGACTTCTGTGGCTTCAACATGTTTCGAACTTGTGAAATATGACGGAACTATACTGGTCCTGGTCAGAGCTGAAGGTCTTAATTGGCATGTGATTGCCTGTCATGAGTCATCACAGGAATGCTGGATGTTTTTTCAATGTCAGTCGCTGTGTGCAAACACATGGATCCAACAGATGGCAACATTGTTCCTCCATCACCAGAACAGGTTACTTGGCGATCTGCCAGTGAGGTATGGGTGCATCGACAAACCCTCCAAAATAAAAACAGCCATCAAAGACAAGTGTGGGCGATGACGATGTGACTAATTGTTGCCATGGTGATCTGGTCTTTGAGATAACGTCTGACGGTGAGGGAAAAAGGAGTCAGCCGTACAGAGAGCGGAGGAGAAAATGAAAGAGGGAAGGGGAGGTGAGGAAGACGGCAAGAGAAAAGGAGCACTAATGTTCCACGTGGGAGAGGAGAAAAGGAGAGACGTGACCCTATAATGTAAGGTCAATGCAATGTCCCCCCAGTCAATTCAGCGATGTAAATACCTTTGGACTCATTTATTCGAGAACTGGCCTTCCTCCTCTGAGAGCATCGCTTCTCATTCTACAATTACTAGTGTTCAAAATGGATTTTGCCCGAACTGCGGTCACCAGGTTATTGCTAGTCAGGGTTTGTGTCTCTTTTTCACTTGGGAGCATGTGTCACAGAGATGAAAGAGGTTCTTTTACCCGAGTTTAATTATGTTACGATCCTTTTTAAAAAAAGGCAAAAATTATATGCTCATGTATTCTGGAGAGAAAAAGGGAGTTTGCAGGATGTACTCGTGCCTTCAATCACCTGCAGGATCCTTTCATCATCAAGCTTTTGTCTAAGACCGAGGTGGCGCGTGCAGTGTTGTTTGCTCAAGCAGTGTTACCCCACAGCAAGTGCCGAGTCAGTGTCTGCTGTGTTAATGTTGTGCCAGGGAGAGACGCCTGGCCGCAGACTGTTGCATCAGCCCTTCCTTTTGTTTAACAGAACAATGAAGACTGGATGCTAGTAAACGCAAGAATGGGGAAAAACTAGAGAGCATGAAAAGGAAGAGGCTCTTCATTTCAACAGCATAACATCATCCAGACTCTTTGTCAAAAAATCTGGCTAATCCAGTTTTCCCCGTGGTCAAGGTCAGCTCTTTAATAAGGCAGATATAAATCACCTCTGGCTTCATATTTCCCCTCAGCGCTATCTGAGACCCTGCAGTACTGTTGTGTTATGTATTATCACATGGGAGCTGCCAGTGGTGTGGCAAACTATGCTGAGCTGTGGCTTGTCACAGCGCTGTGTGTCATATGACAACCTGCTACCTGGCAATAGTTTCCACTGGGGCTGAGCGATAAGAGGGGCGCTGCAGATAAGATGTCTCCTATTCTGGATGTGCCAGGAGCCCCATGCCATTTACAAGGGACAAACTGATCATTTTTAAAGAAGTGTAAGGACTGCCAGGAGTCTGTTTCACCAAGTCCCACAGCACAAGCTGGGTTTGTTTTTTTTTCACAGCATGAAAACCGCCTTTGTAGTGTGTTTGATGCCCCTCACCAAAAATGTCATTAACGGCAGAATTTGTTTTAGCGATGACTGGTGAATAGCAGCCACCACTGTACGTGACTAATCATTACTCACTCCTCCGACTGCAGTGTGCCTGATAACGACACAGGAATGTGGACTTGTCTTCACTCCCACACAGGCTGTTGCTAAATGACAGTGAAGTGACGAGTCCTGACGATTCTGACATGATACATGTCGTCTTTCGCTGAGCAAAATTCGTCAGTAACACCCGTCACAGTGCCACTTGTCACGGCGCTCCTGCTACTCCTCGCCGTGCCTGTCACTGTGATGCTACAACAAAAAAAGACGGCCTTGTTCCCTTTTTTCCCTACATTTTTTCTAACCGGATCACCTTATGTCCTGTATAATATAAAAAGCCTCTATTTTGTACATTTTCTAATGCAGGAAAATTGTTGCAAATGTTTTTCTCCAGCCACATCATGCTGGGAGAGAATGTGTTTTTTTTTTCATGTAATGCACCCCTGGGTGTCCTCTCTGCTCTCTCCCTATGTTTACAGGACAATTTGTTTCAGCAACAACCTCTCAGCAGGAGTGTGTTAAATTAGTGGGGCCTGTGTGGGCATCAGGCTGTATTCAGTGCATGTGTGCTTTCTTCTGTGCTCCATGTAAGCTTAAACTAGGCAGTTGTGAGGAACTCCACGTAATAGCAATCAGCTAAGGCTTCATTAAAATGTAAATTCTACCCGCGCCTCTTGTGAGTCTTTACAGTGCTTCCAAAATAACCGAGCGAAGGCCTTCTGGGGACTTAACGTATGATCTAATCTGAGTGTCTTATTTGAAACCTCCCTCTCTCTCTATGTGAGCAGAATTGCAGCGCCCCGTCTGATTTGGGGGGAACAGAACACTTAGAACCGATGCCTGGCCGGCTTTCAGACCGTCCCGCTTTCCCTGTTTGTTTGCTTTTCAAGAGCAGCACAAAGCTAATTAGACAGCTGGTGTTGAGCCAATTTGTGTCCCTCAGTCTGTTGTTTACCCACTTTTTGCATAATGCAGACGTGATTGTTGACATTGTATGATGCTGCTACATGGTCACAAGTGGCCATTTGGTTTATTTTCTTGGTGTAGCCTGAATGGCAGGAAGCAGGCCTTTCTTGGTTTGGAGAGGCACATGTGTGTCAATTGTGTGTCTTTCTGTCTTGAGCACTCATTCATTTGCAATTCCGACTGATACACAAAGAGATTACACTGCCGCTCCAGCTCGAGTAGCCACAGGAAACCCACTGACCGCACTATGGTCGCACACTAGTCTCATTCAAATGAGCCAGTTTACTGCACTCAAACTAGAGCTCACTCAAAATCTTGGAAACTATCTTCAGTATTATTTAGTGATGATCATCATTATTTTGATAATTTTCCTGAATAATGTTTACTCCAAATTACTCTGACACTAGAAGATTAGACTGGTTGATATAGAGAAAATCAAATACCACAATATTTTTGAACATATACCTAGATACTGATATCACGATGATATTGAATTGTTGACTATTAGTACTTTGACTGCTTACACAATGAGATTCTTGATAAATCATGATCAGTAACCAAGTGTGTAAAGGAAAATAATAAGTTCAGTAATTTCTGAAAAACTACATCATTCTACTGTAATACAGCCTACATAACATACAATATTACAATATCCAAAATCTAAGGCAATATCGAGTCTCAAATGAGGAGACTCAGACTATCTATATAATATCAATATATTGCCCAGCCCTACAAGAAGAGCACTCTGAGCACAGACCTGCATCAAGACCAAAAGTCCAGTCTTCAGTGATGTGAAAATCTATAAGCAAAACCATTTGTCTGAATATTTTTTAAAAACTATTAGAATTATGCCAAAATGTGGCTGTGCCAAGCTGAAGCCTCATCATCTCAGCTTTGCATTTATTATGTCTTATAAATTGAAAATATTTAATTTTCCATAATATCTCTAATAAAGTGTTGGAGACACTTCACATTAGAATGTGATTATAATTAATTGCATGATTTGTGTGGATTCATGTTTCCACTGCCACACTTGCGTCTGAGGAAAAGTGTTATAATTGTTCTGGTTCCCCCATGAAGCACTGTGTTGCAGGTGAATTTGCATTTTCTATGAAAGCAAAGAAATGACCTGCCCCACTCTGCCTCTGATTGGCTTACCCTGACATTGGTCTCATACCCCTTGCCTAAACCTAACCAATTCAACCAATGGAGGCAATGAGAACTAGCCAAGAAAAGTAGGTCAAGTTGTGCCATCGCCATCGTAGGAAATGAAATTTTGTGTTCTTAGTGCTCTAGAATGACCACTTTCTATATTAAGTTTGAGCAAATAAATGTAGATAACTTAGAGGACTACTGGTACCCATTAATTTGGATTGTGATAAGGACTCATGGTATTTCTACAATTGGCTGTTTTGGATTTTAAGATGTATGGCATTTATTTCTCCAAGGCCAAATGCTATATCTTGCAATGCTGACAAAAGTGAAAAATTATTTGTGTATCTGCTCCATGATACAGATATACTCCATAATTAGACGCTGACCAGCTTTCATGAAAACTGGGTGACTATTTTCTCCGTAATCATGCTGACAAACTGGACTAAACACACAACCTCTTTGGTGGAAGTAACTGAGATTTCCACCCACCCCAAATTAAATAAAAAAGTATGTTACACAAAGCCCTGTTTTGCAAACAAAAAATAACATGGTGAGCAAGAAAAATATTAAAGAAGTGGAGGCTAATTATATAATTAAGCAAGTACAAATTTACACTTTACACCTCCGCCTAACTGGAGGCGATTTAAACAAGCAAACATCAGATTGTTTCAGTTTTTCCCAAAGAAGAACCTGCTCATATATAACACAGCAATTTTATACACGTCATCTGCCAGAGTTCGCTCTCTTGCTGGGTGTTAGGAAGAGAGTTGTTACACAGTTGGAAATGTAATTTTGTTCTTCTCTACAATTATATAATGGTTGTAAGTTACTTCAAAGAGTAACTTTAAAGAAAAACTCAAAAAATACAATAAGAACAAAATGCCTTATATACTTTACAGTAATCAATTGAAAATAGCAATAATTAAATCATAAAAGTGCTGCTTACAGCTCAGTCCCTCAAATCTGCCAAATAAGTATTTTAATTTTGATACTTATTTAAGCTGATATTTCTATTATTTTGTTAGGTAATATTTTTAATGCACAACATGCCCTTTTAATAGTTGTTTGTTTGGGTTTTTTTCCACTCCATGGTGATATTGCAACTTTTACTTGAGTAAGCATCTGAAAACATCACTTTACTGTAAACTGTGTGACTCTCTGTGCCAAAGCCTCTGGATTAAATATTATAAACTTTGCTAAAGGGCAGTCAATAAGTGTGGGAAGGAAGGATGATTTGCTTGACTTTTTAGGTCTTTCAAATTAAACCCTAAAAAGTTTTGTGGGCTGGTTGTTATAACCGAAGAGGAGAATATGTTTAATGCACCGTGTGCTTGTTTTGTGCTGTAGATTTTCACAAGGCTAAAACGTTAAATTGCTCAGCCTTTCAGTCTCAACTTTAACTGCCAAAGTTGTCTGTTTCTCTCCCAAACCACACAATGCTTTTGTTTGACATGTTTGAGTGATGTGACCCTTAAGCTCCCACGTCTCCAGCCTCTCATTAATACGAATCCGATCAATGCAGATTGACACGCAACATCCATCAATCCATCTTGTATATCCACTTATCCTGTTCAGAGTCCCTGCATGGGAGCTGCAGTCTACACTGTAGGGGTTACAGGCTCAGCACAGGTCACCAGTCTATCAGAGGGCTAACGCATACAGACAAACACAGTCATACTGGCGTTCACACCCACAACAGGAAATTAAGAATCTCCACTTCACAAGATCTGCATGTTGTTGCACTGTAAGAGGAAAAAGGAGCAACAGGAGGAAACCCACGCAGATACATGCAAACCGCACACAGAAAGGCCCCAGCTGGTCAGTTTGGGTTCTTGCTGTGAGGCAACAGTAAACTGCTGAGCCATCCTCACGCAACAAAATAAATTGTTCACTACATTTCTGCTTCATGCAAAGTTGCAGACGGTTCAATGTTCTTTAATAAGTTAGAAATGGGCAAAATGATATGGTACAAAATGCTAAATGTATCAAAACGAACAACAAAATGCTGCAGTCCCATCCATTAAATAGCATTATTGTCCTTGTTTGTCTTTTCCCAGGTGACTCTTGTATCATGAATTATAACTCGAACTGGAACAGCACAGTGTGTCGCTGTTTATGACAAAAGAGTCATAAGGGAATATACCAATCATGTCATATCATTTAAACTGTTTGCAATATGTAGTAATATTTCATCTTAAAATGGGTAAACCATCACATTTCTACTATCCCCATCGCCTCAGTGACAAACTGGGCAGCAGCCTGAGTGTGTTCGATTAGAGGAGGACACCACTTGGGAGTGATTAAAGTTTGATGAAGCATGCGTCTGCCCACAGACAGAAATGCTGTTTTGGGGTTGTTGCAATGGTTACTCTGCCAAAGTGACACAAAAAGTATTTTTAGTGGTTTGAAAATGAAAGAAATATATATAGAGAACAATTATTTGGTACAAATTACACTGAGAATATTTCAAACATTCACTGTGATGCAAATGATAACATGTTGTATCCCAAATGAATACATGGAGCATACGTTCAGTTAATCTCTGCATTTGTTTTCAAGTGATTTAATGCTGCAAAAGTGACCCTGAGGGAAAAGAAGCAGAAGGTATCTGAATAAGAAACAGGTTTATTTCTATAAATGTGGGAACTAGCTTAACTGCTTTCAATCATGTTGTTCTGCAGGTGAAGATCTCTGAAGAATACTTCAGAAGGCAGGGGTATGACAAAGAGGAAACGAATGACAAATGAGAGGAGTTAATAAGCTGAATTACATTACTATGATAATCTAAGTTTCCCTCTATTTATCATTATTAAGAGTGTACATCTGTCCTTGCGGCGTATATGACTGCTTTGTGAAGTTAAGTGAATTTGCCTCCAATTTCACTAAAAATAAAGCAACTAGCATCATTTGTGAGTGGAATATGCTATTATTCTATCTCGTATTTCAGGCTAAGGCTGGACAATGAGATAAAATATAGCATCAGATTAGATATATTTGTTGACTGTCAGAGATTTCGCCATACCGTTTATAATGCTATCCCTTTAAAATCTCTGGGTGTCTCTATTAAGCCACAGTTAATCTCTTAAGCACGTATCTGCATATGAATGCGAAATTTATGGGAAATGGTTCAAGATGGTGGTATGGGAAACTTTCTGGTTTCCATTTGTAGTAAAAGTAGTGTTGACTAATTACATTTTAGCAGCAGGTGAACAGTTTATTTGCAGATGTGTAACACACTGGCTGAAATGCAATGTTTGAGCCAATCAGCTATCGTCTAATGATGATTTAGCTTTATATCAGCTTTTTTAGATCAATCTCCATCAAGGCTGCTCTCATGCACTGTTCGTATGTATAACAACAAAAGTAATGCACTAGAATTAATTTATAACCCATGTAATCATGGGCCAGTAATTTGTGTGTAACTCACAACAGTGGGAAGACTGTCACCATGTGACCAATGTGATGATGGCAGTAAATAAGTATAAAGAGTGAAAGTTGACATAAGGAAGGAAACTCGTGATGACATATGGGTCAAAAAACACAGAACTTTCCATCATGAGAGTGGTGTTTGTGTACCTGTGAAACCAGGAGAACATTTAAGATAAATTGTCACCAGGTGTCTTTTCTTAAACTCAATGTACATAACTCTACATAACCTATGTTTCTTTTCCTAAACCTCAACTACATAACTTTACTTCCCCATACCAAAGCTATGTAACTTCACAAAAACACCAGCGCACAGAAGGGGAACTCTTGGCCAGAAAATCTGCTGGCTACAATGGCATCCCCGACATATCGGCCACTGACCCCATAAGCTTATCATTAAGCTTATGGGGTCAGTGGGGTAAGGTCATTGTGGGCACTGTTTAGCTGGTTCATAGCAGCATTGGATTTTAATATGGGTATTGAATCAATGTGATGACGAACATTTTTTTCAATTGATTTTCAAGAAAATGTATTACATCACAGTCTATAACCATATTATGTCATTAAATTATATACAGTGATGATGGATTTCATTCCATTTGTTTTTCTGTCAAAGATTTAATCATTGTCTTGAATAAATGTAATCCTGATGAGCTGTCTTCAAAAGGGCCACAACAACATCTATTAAGACTCTCCCAAATACTGGTTTGGAAAAATACAAATATTTAAGCTATACAGATAGAGTATTACTGAGTGTCATAATGATCTGCACACCCACTGAGACTGTCCTGTCAGACACCACACTGCTAGCTGGTTCAAAATTGTGAAATTTGTGACAACCAAAGCTAACTATGCGTTCAGTTTTCCCCCAGTGAAAAGCTCGGTTGCGTCAAGGCAGAACAAGAAGGCTCTTTCTCTCAAAGGGATTCATGCTGCAGACCACAAGAAACTTTTGAAGGCAACAAAAGTTTGTGTGTGTGTGTGTGTGTGTGTGTGTGAGAGTGCTATTCTTTTTGTGATATGCAGCCCTTTATTTGGTGAAGAATAACACCACCATTATTGTATTTTCCATTCCCACCTACGGAACAAACTCCTTTTCTTTGAATCGAGACTGAATTTGGTTTAAGCGTGATTAATGAAGCGTGGTGGCATAACATTATATAACATGCTGCATGAGTACACATAGCGTGAGAATGCATAATGTATTTACTGTATTCAGGATGATATTGTAGGTACTCTCCTGCCTGTGGTGCATGATGGCCGTACTGCTGGACCAAGTGAACCAGTTATTTTACTATGTTAGTTGTTTGTTTTTGCTTCACTGCCCCAAACACAAATTCATATTAAGTCCACGTTGCTGCACTCGACAAACCTTCTCAGTGTTTTCTAATTGCCTATTATTTCCATAAATTCAATTGTGCCTGAAAGGACATTATATTTGTCAGCACAAAAGTCTACAACAAAACTTGTTTTGGGGTTTTGTATGAGATTTAAGATTAAAGAACTCCCCTCCTCCAGAAATAAATAGTTAAAGAGGGAATAACTACTGATCTGGACCAAAGCGTGCTTGGATAAAAGTTGGCATATCGAGCTGCGGAAAAGCATCAGACAAGGGAGTAATTGGTTTCTTAGGGACACGTGGCAGGGTGTCAACTGAAAGGTTACAAGAGGCCATCAGACGTGCCGCTCTCCACACCAATGACCATTTTAAAGAAGCCCTCATCATCTCTAATTCACCTCACGTTTATAATGATGTCAATACATTTTTATAAACTAATTCTTGTAAATACTTTTGCACGTGGAAAATTCAGAGTCCTTTTAGCTTTTGAATTTGATCTAATTGCATGTAGCATAAAAGAAAGATCAAAAGAAAAGAAAATAAAAGTTCACTACCAAGGGGGGTCAGGGGGACGGCTAAGAAAAGAGAAAGCAATAACCCAAAAGTAATAAAGGATGCACTGCTCTGAAAGTGTTTGCTGATTTGTTTGCCCGTGCTTTCAGTGCCTATGTGCATATTTCCCTTTCATGCATCTCATCGTTGGACTGAATGAGATGAAGGCTATGTTTGGGATGGCGAGCTCTTTGTTTAAATGTGACTCTTTATTTCCTTTGTCAGGGGGAAGTCAGATCGCGACCCTTTGCTTCTGTCAGTCATCCCTTCAGCCCCGAGGGAAGCAGTCTGTCTTTATCACGCAGGCCTTCCATCCACGGCTGTCCTTTTGTTTCAGACTCTATTCATAGATCATAAAAAAGAGAAATGTCTTTTTCTCTCTGTCTCTCTCTCTTTAATCCTATTTTCGTCCTTGCGCGGCTTGATTAAGTTGTCATGTGCGAGGCTGTATCCTCTCGCAGCCTATTCATCCTTGCAGTGTAATAATTATCAGAATGGATGCATCTCATAGACACACACACACACACACACACACACACGCAGACACACAAACAAACACACCCATGCACCACCCTGGGGGAGGCTACAGGTGGGGAGCTCACGTCTCCTATCATCAACAAACCAAATCAATCAGTAATGACATTCCCAGGTAACATCCTCTTTTCAAAGTTGGGAACAGCTGGGCATTGTGTGATGCAGGTAAAGCATGCTAAAAATGTCCTTGTGTGTCTATATTTGAACACATGTATCTGTGTGTGTGTGTGTGTGTGTGTGTGTGTGTGTGTGTGTGTGTGTGTGCCTGGTTGCACTATATGCTTGTGTGAGCCATGTACAGTATCTGCTCCCAGAGTACTTAGCCAGAGGAGCTGTCTGCTGTTTGAATAAGGGCAGTCAGTCACCGGCACTAAAGAGAACATTCATCAAGCACTTTCACAGCTTACACCTGTTTCTGCTGGCTAAGACAGACAAGCTGGGACGGCTGCGGTGCCACATCACTCTCCGTGCTCCCTCAAGTGTTCCTGAGGGGGCTACACACACATATTGTTCTTGATGCTTTTCACATTAGATCCCCGCAATGACCATCACCATTAATAGGTAATAAAGCTAAGCCGACAAGGAGCGTGCAAATGAGGACACGGTTGTTATTAAAATTGAATTCAGAGTTTTTAAGATTAAAAAACGGTGTGCCACAAGGTTCAGTTTGAGGCCCATTGTTGTTCACTCTGTATATAAATGATATGTGTGACTCAGGAGAAAAATGCAAAGCACATTTTTATGAAGATGATACAGTTGTTTATGCTTGTTCACTATCTATGAAAGAAGCTGTTTCAAAACTTCAATGTGCATTCGACTGTGTGTAGAAATCCTTAAAAAAAAACATAAACTCATTTTAGATGAGTCTAAAACTGAAGTCATATTTACAAGGTCGAGGAAATGTGATCAAGATGCCTTCTCCATTTGTTCCCTTAATGGAACAGATATCTTGGTATCTGGCTAGATGTGAGAATTAAACTGGGTACACTGTACAAAATTCATTCATGCCTCTTTTTAGAAAAAAGAAAAACAATTGTTCAATCAACTATAAAGTCACTTTTGGATTTTGTATACATATGCAACCCATTCCGCGCTGAAGTCACTTGATACAGTTTACCACAGTTCTCTATGTTATATAACTGGCGATGGACACCTCCTTTTTGTTTATAAGGCATTACTCTACCCCTCCCTCTACCTAACTTCTCCAAAAATATCCATTTCTCATTACACACGCTTAAAGACATTTTCATCCCTTAAAACCCCTCAAATTAGCTTTATATTGCACAAAATAAATGGAACAAGTTACAAGAGGTATTGAAATTAGGCAGGCATGTGTAGGTAGATCATTTCAAGTGTATGCTGCCAGTTATTTGTTTTTATTGAACTTATGAATAGATGTTGTATATCGTTTTAGTCCAGTAATATGAATTTAGGGCATGGCTGTAAAAGATCTTAATGCTCAGTCAATTTTCCCTAAATAAATAATGGTTTGATGATGATGATGATGATGATGATGATGATGATGATGATGATGAAGATGAAAATGCAATTTCACCTGAATCTCTGTGGTAATGGTGCATTTCAAGCAACATCACAGTGTCATCATCTCCTACAGTTGACTTATGCTTGACTTCACAGAGGGGGATCTGACCTCACACACTGCTAGCGGTTTGATACAGTTGTTGCCAGTAACAGCAGGCATGGATGCCCGCTGCTCAGCCTTGTTAAACTGTAGGACTGTAGCGCTGCATAATTTCCTACTAATATGACAGCTGTGTTCTAATCATGATAAAGGGCTGACTGCGATGCATGAGGACCCAGTGGCCTCACCTTAGAGCTCAAAGCGTTGCTCCCTTTCAGTACTCTGCTGCATCACACATAATTGCCTAACTCCATTCTGACATGGCCACTCAGTGGAATTGGGCCTTTCTAGCTCCACATATCTCACTCCTCTCTGTGTTGAGGTGTGTGTGCGTCTGTCACGATTTTTTGGTGCTCACTCCAGCGTGCATTTCCTTATATGGACAGGATATGGGCATTATTAGTGTGATCCATCCGAGGATATGCGTCACTCCTTTATATTTTCTTTCCTCCCGCCTCAGGTTTTGATATTACCCTCTTATCTTCTTCGCGTTCCTGTTGTCTGCCGTAGTGCAGGAGAGGGAAAAAAAAAGGCTCCTCCACCCCTCTCGCATGCAGTACACATTCACGGCTTTATCGATTTCCTTTAAAATTGTATTTGCAGAAAACAGGAAGAATGTGGGCTTTAATATTTCCTACTCTCTGCAACACCTGGTCTGGGGTTGCTAGGTAACACGTTGCACGGCAGTGTTTGATGTGTGTATGCTCTTTGCAAATGGCTTTGATCCTTAGCACACTGACAGACTCTCCACAGAGTTGCCTTCCCCTGGTAGTTTTGGCACCTCATCACACTGTGGAGACTAAAACGTAACTGAAAGCTCCCAAGTGAAATGGAATATCTACCTTGTTAGGCAAAGTAGAAAAGGGAAGCTGTCCAGAAAAGTTTAAGCTTTAAACTCTTTTCATTAAGAACGCTACAGAATAAGGTAGGCAGTGATGCTAATTTACAAAGTCATGTGACAAAGGAGACTGTGGTTCTCTAAAAGCAACAGACTGCATTATGTTATGCACTCATCAAGGATGAAAAAGATACTGTTTAATATAATAAGCATGTTAAGGAATACCGCTGTCACTTTAATGCTCCTGCAGTCAGCTGCATTAAAGTGATGCAAAGGTCAGGTACAATAATGGCGGTATTCTTTTAAGGTATACAGCATTGTTGGTTCATGTTTGTAAACACACTCCCCTGTAAAACTAAAAGTAAAAGCAAACCCCATATTTACCTTCATCTGGCACTTCGCCTCGCTCTATTTGTGGGTTTTTTTTGTGTGTTTTTTTTGGCATTATGTCTCTTGGATGCCTGCTGCTTACGGCAGCTGGTCTCTACCTTTTTATAAAGCCCACTCCTCACTTGAGCACTGTCGAGGTACACAGATAAATGTCCCCAAAACAGAAAATAGAGACAACAACAGGTTCTTGCAGCTGCATGCCTCTGACAACCAGTCAACATGCGATTATAATTTTACATCAATGGTTCAAAGACATTTTCCTGACAGCAGCAAATCAGCACAGTTTCAAGCTGGACACTCAAGAGTTCTGTCACCAATTCAGTATTGGACAAAATGTCTCCCCTTCTGTTCCTGCGATATGACGTTGAGTAATGGCCAGGAAAGTGTTTTGTAGAACATAATAATGTCAAAGTGAAGTTGTATGAAATTTTGTCATAATTAGCATATGAATTATTGAGTTATGGCCAAAAACATGTTTTGTGAGAACCACCAAATTTTAATCAATTCATTTTTGAGTCCAAGTGGACATTTGTGCCATATTAGAGTAAACTCCTCCAAGGCCTTCTTAAGACACTGTGCTTGGAGAGTAAGACAGATGAGGGCACAGTGACTTCAGCCAGTAACCTGTGACCACCAAATTGTAATCAATTCATTCTTGAGTCTAAGTGACATTTGTGCCAAACTTAAAAAAATTCCCCAGATGCATTCTCGAGATATCAGGTTAACAAGAATAGGACAGACCTTGACCTTTGACTATCAAAAAATAATCAGTTCATTACTGAGTCCAAGTGGATATTTGTGCCTAATTTTTAAGTAATTCCCATTTGGTCTTCTTGATATATCACGATCACGGGAATTAAATCTAATGCAAAGTGAGATCTTCAAAGTAAGACTTCCCTGTGTTACACGAAATTAAATCATTCTCCAAAACACTCCCTGTGTGACATTTTACTTCTAACAGTGACATTTTATCTTCTCAATGTAGTAAACTCTTTTATCTAGGCGCACGAAAATGCATATAAAAACTCTATCTTTTTATGACTTACTTCTCTGATGGTGGAGCCAGTCAAATTTACTGCTTGAAAAAACATATGTTATAGCATCTGTTTTTAAGTTTATGGGTAAAAACCATTTTGAAGATAATCAAATGTTTTTAATGCATGATTTACAAACATTATTTTCAGTACAGGCATAAAAATCAGCATATAAAAGAGTTCCTACCTCTCACTGCTGTTGTAAATAATGGCTCCAAGTTAATTTTGCATCTTATGCAAAATAATTTATTTATTGTCCACCAAAGCAAGCTAGCTAAAGGGTAACTTTTGGCCTGTGACGAAACAAAAATTCAAGATGTAGAAAGCATTGAATTAATGTAAAGCCATTTAATCACTAAAGTCTCCCTGGAAAGACACACTTTATCACAAAGTCATGTGAGCTATCTTGAAAAATATAGTTTCAGGTTTGCATTTTTCTAAAGTAAAATAGTCTGAAAGTAATCACACATGGTTTGCTATTTGCACCTGCACAGCACTTTGGGCCAAGGGACGAGACAGAGCGAGAGAGAGAGAAATGGGGTGTGCAGCGGCTAGCTCTGCACGCTGGTGCATTTGAGGTTGTGTGAGGTTATTACAGGTTTGATTATTGAGTTCCACAGGGCAATTGGCTCAAATGAGGGCTGACAGCTTTGGAGGGCAGCAAACAGCTGGAGAGCTCATCTCTGCCAGCAGCCATATTAAGACCATTTCACTCCCAGGTGCATCAGCTGCTATGATCTGTGATTAAGGCATAACTAATGAAGAGTTGATGAAAGTAATCAGGTGCCACTGCATCTGCAGACACTTTCAAGATGCTGGCACTGTGTCTTCATGGCTTTACGGAGAAATAGACAGCATGTTAATAATGACTTTAGGGTGGGACTCCAGAAATAAATAGAATTTTTACAAGCTGCTGCCATCGTCCCTTAGAAGATACAATGAGCTCATATGTCACAGCCATTTGAGTAAGTGCCAATATGCGTCAATACAGTGTCACTTATTTACAGCTTAACATCCGTAACCCAGCAACCAATCAGCAGCTGGCAGCTAGGCAACAAACTAACCAGCTTCATTTCTTCGTACTTGTGTGTGAAAAAACATTAAGTATGAAACTTCCTCTCATGTAATACTGCTTAATTGTTAACTCAAATCCTAAACTGCAGATCCATAATGAAACTATCTTTTGAATTCGTCTTCCGGGCGGGGTTGGGTTTGGCTGAAATCCATGTGCATCAATTTTTGAGTGTTACACTTACTGCGAAATGATGTCAAAGCCTGGCGGAAATGAATTGACATAATCTCTCCTTAGTGCAATATGTATGAGCAACCACTCACTGTGGCAAAAGAAAATTTCGCCCAATGTAATGCACAACGTGGGTGTTCGGACCCCTGAGCAACTTGTAATTGCATTTCATAATGGTTATTTCTTCCTCCTTACCCTTTTCTCTTGCAATATGGGAGATAATGGAGCGCTGCGCAGAAAGGGAATGATAAGGTGTTTACCAGGTTCAAAAGATTTGTGTGATTTTGCCTGGAACTAGCATTTTGACTTTGATGTAACCGAACACACAGACAACCTGTCATTTGGTCGGTGGGGAGCCCACAACGCTCGCTGATAGTAGCAGTAGGTTTCATTCATCATTTAATTCTTCGGAGATGTCTCATCAGCCTGTCACCTGTTGTGCTGGCGGTAAACAAGAATGAATGATGAATTACTGAATTCAATTAGGTGACAGCAGCTGTCACAGAGGCTAGTTAAACTATTTGCGGTACTAATCCTGTGAACGTCTGCGGAGAATTTTTTTTTTTCACCCACAGTCCTGCTTGTGGTCTAGCCTCCTGTTGACAAACGCTACATCATTGTAGAGGACAGGAAGCCGAATTGCATCTCAAGGCTGTTTCCATGTAATATTCATTGTCATCTGAGAACACAGCGGCCTCAAGTTTTAGATCAAAAGCATTTCTATTCAGCAACAAGGGAAAGCACTTGAGCATGGAGGAGGAATTCACAAAACGCCTTGGTCTGTCTTTGATATTTTTGTTTTCTATCAGACCTTTGGCAGTGAAAGAGTTCAGTCCACGGACGGTCATGTTTGTAACAAAGAGCTGCATCTTTGGGGAGTTACATCATCCAGTGGCATGAAGTTGTGTGAATCATCAATCAAGCTTTGTGTTACTTAAAGCAGGAATATTTTTGTTCATGTTGTGCGCTGAGTGAAATGTACATTACACGAGGCAGAGGCATTAATCTTCTTTCTTGGCATCGTGTTTGATGTCATTCCTTAACATAGACTTGCTTTCAACATTCCTCATGCTGCCATCCATTCAGCTACAGTAATGCAGCTCCACATGTAGCCATGCTGAGGCGAAAAATGTGTTACAACTGTAATCTTAGACAAGTAATCAATGTTTACGAACATGACGCAAAACCCTCGATGCGCTAATCTGCCACACAACAGAGATAAAAGTGGAGCAAGTGAAATAGAGATTCGATGCAATGAATCATATTTTTCATTTCGAATCATCACAATATGTGATTTGTGCACAATGTCAGCCACCCATTCACTGTCAGCTGTCACTGTACCAGTTCTCAGAGTTGTCTCGCTGACATTTTCAACAGAGTCTCGACTATTTTGCCTCAGGACAAGAGATATCTAAATTTAGGGTACAGTATGTGAAAATCATGTGAATTGTGGGTTTGAATCGTCTGTTTCTTTCATACTTTCAGATTTATTCCATTTAAGGCATTTGCATGACTCCCTCGACTAATCTTATCTTTGTATCACTGCATACATACACATTAATTTCACCCTCCCTCTGTAATGCTTGATAAAATGTGAGATGTAAAGCGGTTTGCTTTTGCATAAAATTCCTTCGTAGGAGTTGACATTATATTCCTGATGGTCTAATTTAAGACTGATGGGGAGATAAAGCACATTTATTTCTTGACCAACAGGATTCTTCCTCCCACATATGTGCACATGTTGAAGTGATATATTGAAGTCCAACAAGTTCATTAAATATCCATTTGTAATTTCCTGAGCTTTACAGATAGCCGGCCTATTACATATTTAGTTGACTCTGCTGCTGCACAGCACAGAAATCAATCTGCAGAGAGATACAAAGTGCAGTAGCCAATGTGAGGACTCCCCTCCCTATGCCACATTTATACATGTTTTATTACATTCCTCCCATAATTGATCAGCTGCTCTTCTGATTAGAATTCTCGGGACATCTTTGACAATACTCAAAAAGGCATCAGAAACTGCCGGCACAGAAGATGAATAGTTTCTCAAGTGTCACTGTACAAAGAGATGCCAGCTCAAAGCCGGAAGATCAAAAGTCTCAATAATCTGATGAATCTATGCAGAGATGGACAGTGGACCCACTTGATTCAACTACAAACATACTTTTGCATTTGTTTACTGTACCACCAAGAATGATTTATTCATCATTCACACTTGCAACAATGATGCAAATGCTGGTTTGTTTTTTTGTGGTCAGAAAAATGCCAGAATAAAAGATCAGGAGCAACTCTTTCAGATAGCATTTCCTAGGAGCAAACAGCCTCATCATATATGATCTTCACAAAACCATATTTAAGCTGATGATACAGACTATATGCTCCTCAGCAAGCGGACACGAGCAGGAAAACTATAAACGCTTGTTTATCTTTTGAGCATGCCGCAATTTGCATTTCAAAGGACATATTTATTTCAAGATGCAACAGTAAACCGATTCTACAGCAGTAAAGGCCAGTGGTTAGCGTCTCTGAACAGCGGTATAGAAATCACATATCGTTAATTAAGACATTAAGCAATGCATGGCATTAGTGTGTAGATACATGAGCGGTACAACAATGGTTATACTGGGGTTGGAAAACATGTGACAGAGCAGGAGATTACATGTTCAGAATTATAATAAACTGATGGCGAATAAAAACACAAGATTTGCAATTATTATGATTTAGCTCACGGAAAAGACAGTCCATTCTTCTGAGCTGCAGAGCACACCAAGGTCTGAAGTACTGATGATACTCTAAAGTGTTAGATTGATAGGATACTTGGTCCCTGAGTGAAACAGGCCATTTATAACAGCCTGAGTACAGCACGTCCCTGACAGCAAAAACTCACCTAATAATCCTTGAAACCCGGGACAACCTGACTACTGCGCTTCAACGCCAAATAAATGCTTTGGAATGGGCCAGAAACTACTTTATGGTTTTATCTTTTTTTGTTTTACAAGGTTACTTTAACACACTGCATTCATCTTTTTATATTATTGCTTGTACAAGATATTTTTCTTTTATTGTATATACATAAATACTATAGGATTATTTCACATTATGAGGTAGTGAGATACCAGCTCTCTAAAAGACACGTCCCATATTATAAAAATTCAGATTTCCATGTCTTTTTTATTATAAAGTAGATACAGGTGCTACATCAACAAGTTCTCATACCAAGTCATCAAATATTGCTGCTATGCATTGGACTTCCATGTCTACATATTAAACTCTAGGTTTCCCTCTGTGCCTGCTGTTTACATTCCCAGATGATGCTAATGTGATGTCAACAAAAGCACATGGTATACTACATAAAAGTAGTAGAGAGTGCTCTAACAGTCGTTTCCCAGCTGCAATAACGGTGCAGAGAGTGCACTTATGGAAGACCCGCAGACCATTCACCAATCAGAGCAAACTGGGCTTTATCAGGAGGTGGGGCTTAAAGAGACGTGCCAAAACATAGCGTTTCAGAGGTTGAATACAGGTATACTCAGGCAGACGGTATAAAAAAATTAATGTGTGTGTTTTATTTTTTTAATAAATCATGCAAAATGTTCTGCTGGAAACCCAGAATATAAGTATGAACTTAATAATAAGCATAATATGAGACTTTTAAATCAGCAAAGATCTTTGTGTCACACATGATTTAAGTTTAGGGTGAGCAAAGGCACATCCTCCAGACTGTACAGAAGTACGTGTGTGTCAGGGGAAGGTCCCATCTTTTTGTGGTGCATAATTATTTCATGTGACATGCTTACTCCCAGAGTTAGTTCTGCACTTCATCAAGTCCTGAGGGATGTTGGAAGGCCAACTGTTGTTGCATCTCACTTCTCCCTCTCTGGAAAGTGGGGCTATGTAGATAAGCTTGCGTTCCACTTTGGTCGGTTCATCCGCTGTATTGCCGACTGTGTGGAGCATATAAAGTAATACCCTGAAAAACCCTGGCAGAGCAGCTAAGAGTAGGAGAGAGGTTAATGGGAGCCCATCCCATTCACATGCTAGTGTCTAATGACTGTGTTAGGGTGAAATGCAGTTATCATCAATGGCATCTCTCAATGAAAGTCATTTAAATAATTCTGAGATGCAGTTAAACTGTGAGAGCGAATGTGAGTGTTGCCAGGCAATCAGCCCCCCCTGGCAAAGAAGGCTGTGGTAATAGTCTGCACGATCCAAAGGGACAAAGGCTGTTTCGACTGTGCTTGCCCTGAGCTGGATTTACAACACAAACAGCTGATTGCATGACAAGAGTCGTCAAGGTATGTGCCTTAAATATGTCAGCCTCCTTTGCTTAAAAAAAAACACAAGGGGGAAAAAAGACAGCTATGTCAAAAGCAACAGCTTTAAAAGACAGGTTAAGAGTCTTATGAGTGCACACAATTTTAGGATATAACATTTAGCTCGGCTGGGAACTGGTGCAGAAGGTATGAGCCGACAGTGCATGACAGTCAAATATTATCTTGGCAAAGCAGAGAGCCAAGAACAGGGCAGTTGAAGATACCACAAGCAGACCTGCTGAATCCAGTAGTTCAAAAGGGGGCTCATATTGTGCATCGACCAATAAGGACAGATCCCAAGAGGGTACAATAACACTGAACTTGTGTCAGCCAATGTGTGCCTTTCATCTGGGGTGTGCCCTGGGTGGCAATCCATCAATACCAGTGAAGTTAGCACAGAAAGCTGCAGAAAATACAGTGATGGTGGATAGGAGAATAATTTTAGATTAATTATTTCCTAATATGGAGTTGCTAATAGTATGTAAATATGTGGGCAAATTATAGCCCTGCTATTTGGAATTTATTAGGCAAAAGGTTAGCATTAGTAGTCAAGCATAGCCTCATGGGGAAATGTAATTAAAAAGTATAGATAAGCTGAAGAAAATGAAAGATTGCAATAATGGATCATAACAAATGAGATCTATTCTAACTTATCAGGGATTTAACATTCCTATAAATGGCTACGACTCAATTCCTTTCCCAGTTTTGAAATTATTACTTCATAATGTGAAATCTGCAGATAATGTGCTTCTTTCCCATGGTGCACAGGCAGAAATCTTCACCATGAATGTTTGTATGTAAGAGGAGTACAGTTTTGGAAGCTTGGATGGCCTAAATCAAGGGTAGGCACGGTACATTCTCTAAATGTAAAAATGCGTAGCTTAAACATAGCCTATATTGTCTATAGCCTAGCAACTGTTCCTCTAAATATTACTGACCCTACATTGCAGCAAATAGTCTTGAGTCTCACTTGTTACGCTAGCTGTGGATTTTAAGGTTTGGAGCATAATATCGAATTCAATAGTTTTCAGACAGATTTATTTGCTTTCCTTGCAAAAACTATAAAGTTAAACAAAAAATAACAATAAATAGTCCACTGCAAGGTGGACACCTTGTGGTAAAACATAAAAAATGAATGCTCATCTATTATTAATGTTGATTTATTTAGACTTAGGCTCACTCCCAATACACCCCTTGCCCCTGTCATTTAGCCATTACCCCTACCATCTATGCTTTCACATCTCTCCCACTTTTTATACTGGGGTAGAGGGGTAGTACAAAGTGTTAGAGCCGCATGACCCTCCAAATTGACATTTTTCAGAGGCATAATCCAAATCAAGTTCAACATGGCTGTATAAACAACAGAGGAAACTTGCAACTGTATTTTCATGGTAAATAAAGATTTTGAAAATTAAAATAACCACAATGTGAACTTGGTTGAATGTTGTTTCAAAATATTATGCTCCTTTTGTGCCAATGTCTTGGTACCTAACTGGCTAACTTTACATTTGCATTGCTGATTTGTATATGACAGTCCCAAATTTTTTATATCTATGTCACATTTCCCTCATTTGATGGAATATGATGCCGGAAATCTGACTAAAGCCCAGCAGCAAACTATTATAATTGTGAAATGTGCCGTTCTGCATAGAGAGTACTTTTATTTTTGGTACTTAAAGTATATTTTGATGCTAGTACTAGCACTTTTACTCAAGTTAAGTTTTGTAGGCAGGATGTTTACTTGTGACAAAGTATTTCTACACAATGGTATTGCTACTTTTACTTAAGTGGAAAGGTCTAAGTACTTCCTCCATTGCTGAATGCCAGCAACTTAGTAACATAATAAGGTTTTGAATGTCCCATTTCACAGGGGAAGTTTGCAGCAATTACCCTTTGTAACTCTGTCCTGAGGGGCAAGTAGGCTCTCAAAAATGTGGGGTAGGGGTAAAAATATTTAATGGGATTGGGCCTTAATAGGCTGTATTAGACTTCATTATAAGACTTCGATATAGTTTGTGGCCCCAGGCAGATTTCTTTAAGGCCATGAATCGCTTTTTTGATAGTACAGGTTGCCAACCCCTGACCTAGATAAAGATGGTTGTGCTGATGCAGCACTGAGAAAGTGACTGCATAAGCGTGGTAGGTCTCATGGTAGGTGTTAAGCTGTGACACTGACAGGTGTTCAGGTGATGTCAAGAGGTGACAGCTTTGTGAAATGACTAGCCAATAAAACTAAATATTGCAGGATCTCAGAGTAACAGCAGCTTTAGCTTATCAGTAAGAGTTTAAATTTTGCAGACTTCAACAAAGAGAGAAGCTACGAGGGGTGGAGGTAAGCACATTCTATGTTTGCCGCTGCACTGGACGGGGCAGCAGGCCAAGCTATCTTGAGGGAATTCACACCTCTGCAACACAATGAGAAAGACGGAGGCTGAGCTGCCATCTGCAACTTATCTGGAGTCCGACATTTCTTTGAGCGAGGAAGGTTAAAGCTCTCTCGTCAAAGGATTCACCACCTGATGCAAGAAGACCTCTCTGCTGAATTGGGATGGGACTTAGCTGTCACAGTGAAAACAGGCTGAGGACTGAACAAGGCTACTGTGGTCAAAATAGGTGAGTCTTACTTGTCCAACATTTCACTACAAGGGTGTTAGCTCTTTGTGCATCACCACACTTGTAGCAGTCATCCAGAGAAAGCCAGCTGCGATGTTCAACGCTTTGGAAACTATCAAAGCACTGCTGTAGGTATTTCTTTCCCCATGTGGATGCAATGGCATTGAAAGGGGGGGTTACCCACAGCTTGCTGGATATTTGCCAAGCCGACACAGACCAGGCAGATGGAGAGTGTGCCCAATGAGGGGAGGTTGAAGTAACAACCTGAACACAAGCTGCCTAAACTTACTAGTGCCGCCTGCCTGGCGAGTCATACAAAGTGACATCACTGGCTTGCAGCAAAAATCTAAGAACAGCAGAGCACCCGCAGCAACAAAAGGTCAGCAACAGAAACCAAACTCACTCTCTAGTAATACACCTGCAGGGTAGCAACTTTAACAAAAAGGAAAATAATACCTGTAGAAATGTTAGAAATGTCAGGAACTTTAAATCAGGGCTTCAACGAGCAGTTATTAGTGTGAATGGTTTAGCAACCAAGCTGAAGCTTTGGAGGAGCGAGGGGTGGATCTGATTACTAGTCTGCAGTGGCCGGAAGCAACAACTTGCAGACAGCCTGTCACTCAAGTGGCCCCAACCTAAAATGTTTTACTTTGAGCCTCAATAAAATGTAAAAGGTGAATTCTAAAAAATTACTATAAATTCACCCTTCATACAGTTGTTATTGATGTTGAAATTAGCTATAGAGACCAAAATGTTTTTTTGTTCCAGGTTGTAAACATGTTTATTGCTCCTGTAAAGTTGGACAGTATGTCACGGGGGCTGTGGGGATTTACTCTGTTTTGATACCTCTTGTGGCCAGTGGAATGGAGTTTTAAGGACTACTATCAAAATGCACTGCAATGCACTGGAATAATAAATGGTCCGGCTTGTGGGTGACAAAAAAAGGCAGTTAGCTGGAAACAAATAATCTCAAGTGGAGTTAGAGGGGCGCGTCTTTCTAATGATTCTCTTCCATACATTTTTGTGTCCGTGGTGGCAGGCATACGCAAAATGTGGAAGAACAATCTGTAGTTTGAGTAACAGTCCTTGAGCCAGTAAAATCCACCAGATGACATGTTAGATTTGAGCTAAGAGATGAGCAGGGTTATCTGAGCACTGGTAAGATGGAGGGAAGTTTACCAGTTAGTTTACCCATACTACCCCTAAAATTGGCAGAGCACCCCTTTAAATTGAGTTTCTAATGATATGACAGGAAACAGCGGTAAGTCCTTACATTGGATGGGCTGGAATCACATAATGTTTAGCATTTTGCTTTAAAAATGAATAAATTATTATAATAGATGCTGAGTAATTTTCTGTCAATCGACTAAGCAACTGACTAAAAATTGCCGCTCTACTGTAAATCAGTCATGGTGCCACAGGATTTGCATTTTCACTGGATTACTGAATTTTTCATCTCCTACAGCACATTTTCTTGGTGAGGGAAAAGAATCCCCTCAATGTAAAAACTGTATTTGTATCTCTTAAAGTATCATTTGCAGTCTATCTGTCCCAGTTATTTGCCTGAGAGGAAACTCCTTTTTATCTTTTCCCTAATATGTGCACACAGTGTGCACATGCATGCATGTATGATGCTCCTGTGGGTTAGAAAGCTCTCTTTCTATATGACCTGGATTATGAGGATGTTACGTCTTGCCTGAGAACAGGTTCTGCTTCAACTGAGCGATTTAGCCCTTGGTAGTTGTCAACTGTGCTTCTAAAAAGCTTAATATACATTTACGACAACCTCCTTTTTTTTATACTCCGCAGGCTGTGTATTGGAGTGAAAGTATGATTTTGACAGATGGAGGAGAAAAAAAAATATCTGAAGAACTTCCCTTGGGGACATCTTAAGGGGATTCATTTCATTCTTTGACTGCATTTCTAAATAGAGAGAAATGCAATGAGCTGACACATCAAACATTATCATGGCAAGTTGAAAGTAGAGTTAAGCTCTTTATGTCTACCTCTCTGATTTGAAGAAACCCTTCCAGTGAACTCATTCAGGCTACATTTTGATGCTACCATTCTCCATTAAATTAGCATTGTCTTTCTTGCTTCTTTGCATCATGCGATTCACTTTAAAAAGTATATTATATCACCATTATCACTCATCTACAAAAGCTTTCTACTTTACTTTTCCCCTGAAAATACCTCTATTTATTAGTCTGGTAACCTTGAATTGCATCAGGAAGCAAAGAGTTGCATTTTAGGGCTCTCCTTGGAGGATATCAATCAGCCATAGTCGACTAATAACTGGTGCAGCATTTATCTCCTTGTCAGAAAAGTGAAGAGAGAGAAATGATGAAGGGAGAGAACCTCGACTGCTGTTCACATTACAGCATGGATTTCCGCAGCCCTTAGGCTAAGGGGGGATGTCAAGGGGGGAATTTGAAAGGAGCGGAGAGAATAAAGGTAGGGTCTTGAGACGGCATGCCTGAACAGTGAATAGTGCAGAGACCTTTTGAAAAGTCAGACAGTTAACTTCTGACTGATTCACTTCATCTCCATCGGCATTGTTTATTTATGTGGCAGATGGGTTGCATAAATTTCATTGTGGACCTCACCGTTATAAACCTAACTCAATTAGCCAGCCGGGGTGTTAGCAGACACTTAGCCGGATCCATCGCAGCAAATCACAATGGGCAGATGGGTGATATTTTTCATTTTTGGTGGCTAAGGCTCAAACCCATTATTTTTCCTTGTTTGTGTGAGTGCCTGACTCATTGAATAATCAGTTTGATTAATAAAACCAGTCTCCCCAGGCATAATGTTGTTGGCTCATGCTGTGGTATGGAACCTAGTGTCTGTGCAGAAAGAGGAGAGCCTCTCCGGCGGTGCGCTATGTGTTCATGTGTTGGGTGGATTCCTTTTGTTTTTTTATCCTCTAACAGTGTTACGGGTAATGTGACAAATTCATCATTAATGCCCCGAGCTTTAATTCAAATTAACTTGGCTCGTCACATCATGTTTTCTCCACCTGTCGCCTTTTGTCTTCCACTTCTCACCCCTCATTACTCTTTTTCACTCCCTGCTTCCCATATTTCCATCCTATTGTCCACTTACCTGTATCCGGCTTAATAGATCTTTCTTTCACTTGCCATCATTTCTCTTCCTCATTTTAAATATTTCTCACGTCTCCACTTCATCTACATACCAGCCTCCTCTCCCCGCCTTCTCATCCATCGCTCACTTCATATCGCCCTTTTTCTCTCCCCGCCAGTGAGCCCACCCTGGCAGCCTTGGCCCTCTTAAATGCATCATTTCTTCCAAGAGATATCCTTCTGCACTGACCTCTGTGCTAGCTGGCTGCCTGCCATCTCCACTCAATGGACTCATCAATCCATCTTGGTTCTTGGATGGCCTTGATTTTATTGTCTCACACAGCCCTCTGTCATCCTGTTCATCTCTCATCCTTAATGTCATCCTTTCAGATTTTAACATGTCTGCATTTTCTGAGCACACAGAGTTTGATTACATTGAGCTGGAACGGCAGAGTCCAGGTGGGCCATTGTTGTCGAAGCCCTTGCAGAGGCCAACGGATGTGCAGGCATGGATGTGCCATCTTTGTGGAGTCAATCATGGGGTTGTGAAGGAGCAGTTACTTTGAAACTCGATTTATTTTTCTAGACGTTATTGCTGATGATTGATTGGACGTTTTAATGCATTGATGCTTTACGTTAAACGATGCTTGCACATACTTATCAATCATGTTCGGCTGCCTAACTCTCAGGCATTGAGGAAAAAACAATGGCGTTGCTGATTTGGCGCATTGCACTCGCTCCTCATTAACAGGCTTCATGATGAAAGTTACAGAGACTCGTAGATGGACTGTAAAAACTATGATCATGAGGGACTTGTGAAATGCTAACCTCCCTTCAAATATGTCAGTGCATACATTAATAATGATCATGCAATCATAATTCCAAGCAGTGATGGGCATCATTAAGAATTTATTCATATGATTGCTAATGCCAAGTGATACTATTGATACTGCTCTTCATAATATGGAGCAACAATTAAAGATCATTTTTAGGAAATGAAACATTTTTTTTTTCCTGTTGTATAATGAGGGAGGAGCAGTTGCTACAAATGTGTGGTCAATAAATGTGTGGTAGCCTCAAAGGATTACTGTGCAGAAAGTTTGGTTACTATTTGTAAACAGTATCAGCAGCCAAACTGAAAGTGAAAGCCGACCCCAGAATCACTTTATTTGCGTTATTCTGGAGCTGCGTCTGCAATTTTTGTAGCTCTCTCTTGGATGCATGCTGTTTACAGTCTGGCAACTGGTCGCTACCTTTTTAGAGATTCTCAACCTCACCTGAGTGCTGTTATTGGCTGGGGGCTTCACTTTCCAAAGGTTGCAGCCCAGGAACATCCCCAAAACAGCAAAATAAGATGAAAATAAGAAAATACAGTCTCTGCAGAAAAATACAATGCCACACACTTCTCTTGGGTCATAAGTGTTTATAACTTAAGCATGAGTATATTCATTATATTTTTAGGAAAGATGACAGACAGTAGCTTAAAAACAATGTTCGTGAAGTTGTGCACTACTTGTGACAAAGCAATCTGCAGCTTCATATCACTGGCTTCCATTAAAAATTACATTTAGCCTCTGTTGCACAGCAACACAGCAACAGCCTATACTTATAATATGTTGCCTTGTCGGCCATGACTGGAGAGCACAAAATGTAAAAACATGCAGTTATGCAACGTCTAATGTAATTGCCTGACGGTGGCACCTCGGGGACCGTAAGGAATTTTAGAACACCAGCTATATTAGAATAAATTAACGTAACATAAATACTAATAGCAGCATGTTTGTCCTAAAGCTCACTGATGTTTCAATACCGACCAGTCAGGAACTGGTACCGATAAGAACCAGTTCTCGATACCCATTCCTGCCTTCTGTTTAAAAAGATTTGGAAAACCACATTAAAGGAAAATTGAAGGTAATTTATTTTTCAGTGTGTTACAGATCTATTACTGCAAAAATTCTAAAACAAAGAAATAAAAAATAAGCTTGTTTCTGTGCTGTAATTTCTCTGTATTTGTTTTGCTTTAAATGTTGATGTAGTTTGTATAATGTCATGAATCATGTAGGGGCTGCGTTGCCATCAAACCATCTCAACTCTGATCCACCTCTCATCAATGAGGGGAAATGTTATGCAGTCTATATTAAATATATATATATGATAAGTTTTCAGGCTATATGGACATTTGATAGGAGAAGGCGCATGTTGGAGATTGTGTCACAAATGTCTGTTACACTTTAAAGACACAGGTCGACTTATACTCGTTATAAATGTTTTAATGGTTAATATACTATACTTTTTTTACTAAGTGGAAATTGAGATTTTTAATCAGGTTTGGAACCGCGTTGGTCTTAGACAAAAACTTTGCTGGTTCATGTAGGGATGGATCTGATTTTTCAGACCTGATCATAGCTCTAACTAAAATATGTCACTTCCACCACTTTAAAATTATGATCTGTAAGATCAGCTTGTAACATAACATTTTAACAGCTTGCATAGCCAGTAGCAGCCAGCCAGCAGTAAACTAGAGCTTGCTAGTTGTGACCCTGAAAATTCTCCTAACTCTGAAGAGTAACAGCATGGGTCACATGCAGATTAGGTCCGCTCTATTATAGAAAATGTTTCAGATCAACACTCAAGATGTACTGAGCATGCATAACAAAATTCCTCTGTACTTTCTTTCTGATCGCTTGGTCTTTTCTCTCCTTGGTGGGTGAGTGGAGTCATGAGGAGAATGAATAAATGCATGACCATTTACGCCTTGTTTCTTATTTGCTGAGAAATGCCTTTATGAGGCAATTGCAGATCAATAAGTACTCTGCCACGCTACCTACAGGACAACTTACGGGCAGGTCTGGGAGTTTACTGTTATATATGGACATGCTAAATGTCAGTCATGCTTCCCCAGCTCTCCAAGGCCATTATGAGCATTTGCTCGGCACTATTTATAGAGAGCCTCAGCATGTTTAGTCATGAAACACCTGACCCTTCAAATCAGAGCCCACTCAGTTGAGCTTATGAAAACTTGCTTGTATCGTATTTTTGTGACCTCCATAGCAACAGCAGCAGCATATGGAAAGTGAAATTTGAAAATGAGGTGGGAAAAATGTAAATTTTTAAAGGCAAATGTGTCCCCTGTAACCTTCACCTTTATCTCCCATCAGCCTTTCATCACATTCTCTGCCTGTTTCTCTTTCTACCATGATTTTTCTCTCCCTGAAGGTCCTTCAGCTCGTGGCTCCGCTTCCTCGCAGTTACAAGTGGCAGCACACACACAGAGGCGTATGTTTGTGTTTCTGCCACCGACTGAACCCCCAGGTTCAGACCAGCCTATCCATAAATTCAGTTTTTCCAGCGACCCAACAGTGCCGGGCGAACTTCACAGACAAGACACAGAGACGGAGGGCACTTACTGCTGGTACACTAAAAAGAGAGCCTCCTTTGCTTTTAGCTTGATTCAAATCGTGTTCACTCATAAAATTATTAAAAATGTGCTCTTGGCATTTTAACACCCACTTTCAGTTTGAATGTGACTACACTTTTTGGTGGAAATGAATGGGAATAATAAAACTTGCATATTGTCACTACAACTCAAATGTGTTTTTCTGAGGGTTGCATGAAAAATCTATGAAAAGTTCCTTGAAATGAAATCACAATTTGCAGCAGATGCATCACAATGGTTTTGTAATCACCTCCCTGCTGTTTTTTTCTGTCTTCAAAGGCAAAATGGCATTTAATTGCTATTGCAAATGTACATCTGTGTGACTGTGAATATAAATGAGACTGCTAGGCCTCTTGTTCTCATGGTAACACAAGTAGGATGTGATGTGTTGATTGACCTTGGGGGTGTGGAGTTTCCTTTACAACATGAATTTAGCAGCAAGGTAAGTCTCTGGGTGTCTGCATGGCAACAGTTTTGCAGTTTGTGATGGCGAAGAGTCAGATGCTTGGCTCATTTTCTCTGGCTGCGTGTATATTTGAAGAAGTCTAAATAGTTTATGTAATGAGAAAACAAGTCAGTCAGAAAAAGAAATTGCATTCATTTCATTCACTGCACTTATCTTATTAGGAAATGACTGCAGCCATTCAGGTGATCATTGTGTAATGTTTCAATTTACACAGGCAATGCATTACAATGATACATGGAGCAGTGTGCGTTGCTATGGAGGTACGTCAGCAGGCCTGTTGGGGGCACTCCAGCACTTTCCCCGTCGTCCCTCGCTCTCCTCCCTCCATCTCTGCTGTTTCTCAGCTTTCCCTCCCCATTTTCTGTCTTCCTTTTGTTCTGTGACTCTATCACTCCTCACTCTTCCTCCCTCACTTTCTCGTACTAATGCGCTCTCTCATCACAGCTCCTCTCTCTCTCAAGTTCTTCCTCCCCTCCCTCCAATATTTCACTTTTGGTGAACACCCATTTTCCCTCCTTCACTCCCTCTTTCTTCTTCGTCCCTCATGCTCATTTCTGCTGTCTGTCTGCCACTTTTTGTCCAGGATTTTTTAATCAATACTCCCCTCCCCTCACATCCACATGAAATAAAATGTACACACATTAGCAACAAGGCATAAGTAGCTTGACCTTCTCTCTGTCGCACCTTTTTCTCATTCATTGCATTTCCATATTGCAGCAGGGCATAATTAGTATGGCTATCTATACCAGAGCATTATCGGGTTGCCGTTAGATGGGAGGAAAAAATAATAATGGGAGTCTGATGACACAGGACGTTCTTTTTTTCCTGCGATTTCCCAGCAAGCGATAGCAAGTTTGACGTCAGCTCATCAGTCATTCTGCAGATTCTTGTTCATTCAATGTGTTTAATTCTTGGGCAGCTCTGAAAAGATAACTGGCCGTCACATTAAGGGAATACATTTATGTGAAGTTGTCAGAATTATGAAATGTGCTGTATGTTTTGCGAGATATTAAAGAAGACCTCAGTGACCTGATCTTTCCATGAATAAATCCACCTCTGTCTTTTGCGAGGATGATAAAAAAGGGACGGAAATATTTAATCATTTCTGCTTTTGTTTCAAATCATTTGCAGATTCACAAACAATTGCCCAGCCATTTAATCTTGTTGGAGCTCCAGGCTTAAAAGTGTCTTCTCAAGTAGACAGATATTTATCTAAAAAATGTCACCGTGCCAAGTGTATTCATTCATGCCAGGAGTTGTAATCGAGTTGACAACATCTGCACTCCAGGGATTAAGTGAAAGAACAGCAAAATGCTGGGATAGATTGGGAAAATCATATTCAATCACTCCGCCTGCAGATAAATAGAGCCACTTTAAAGTTTCATGTGACTTTCCTGTGTGCTAACCAACAGCCAGCTGTACCTACGGCACCAAATTTATTTCATTAAAACATTATTGATTTCTCCTTTGTCACAAATTATAATAAAAAGCAGGCCATGTCAAGAGATGGTAATTAATGATTAGCCCTTATATGTATTACTTTGTCAGGAAATGACTGATGGCTGCTTGATGGCTGATGGCCATGACCTTGACTGGGGAAATTACCAGCGAGGTGGCAGACCAAGGAGATAGGTTGCATGAAGCAGCCATTTCCTAATGACTGAGTTATATCATATCACTTCCACAGCTTATGGCTTCATGCCCCAAGAACACACAGATAATTAATTTTAAACCACTTTTCCAACTTCAATTTAACCAGGATCCACAGACAAATATCTACATGTCTTAAATATGTGAAGATGAATCGATTAAAGCCGCTGTGAATGAGCAATAATAACTTCAAATGATTACGAATATATTTACTGACTGTAGCAACCACTGTACTGTGGTTTGGCAGCGTCATTAAGTAGAGTCACTATTAGGATTAAATAAGGACCCGTCTTCCAGTGTCCTCCATAATTGAAAAACAAAAGTCCATGACTGCCAGCTACTTCCTGTTTAAAAAAGCCCTTGTTTCCAATTAAAAGACCTCTAACGTTTTGTTATGTTGAGCTTATAGACCCTGATCTAATCCTTTACAGTGCAGTATGAGATGGTTTATTGAATGTACCGAAGTCATGAACAGTTGTTTCATTTCAGCTCACTGAGAGACTCACGCATTTTGCTTTCAATTGTAGTGCATGGTGTTTCTCCGCCCTGCTCGGAGCAGAGACAGGTACAGCGCTTACTACAACCACACTCACCATGCCACTTTTAGTGTAACAAGAGCCCTGCGAGCAAAAAGCCAACATAGCTGGGTGATCTACGCAACAGATGAAGCCAACAGATGACAAAAATATACAATAAAAGGAATACAGTTAATTCAGTCAGGGCTGAGGCAGAATATTGTTTACCGGCTTCATTTTTGAAATAAAATTCTGCCCACGAGAACCTTATTTATACAAAATATCTCCGTACAAACTAGAACGCAAAAATGACTCCAAGCACTTACCCGCTCCCACATTCTCCCCTCATTGCAAAGGTAGCAAGTGTTCAGGCTAACGTTACAACTTCTAAAAAAAAAAACCTACAAGAGATCTTGTTTCCATTGATTCCGTTAAATATAAAGATTAAGGAGTTCACTTTAATGCAAGAGTGATGCTTTTAACATGCAAAGGTTTTCTTTCCTCTCCTCATCGACACCATCCCATCCTCAAAATTGTCCTGCGATCTGCTGGTTAACTGAAACTGATGATGATGCTGAGGTGGACCAAATAATACTAACCACAGCAGACGCCTGCATTCATTGGTGACTTCACGCAGCAAAACTACATTTATGTATAAAGTAGTCACTGGACCAGGCAAGCAGAGAGAACCTGTTATCCTGTTACCTGTTATCAGCCATCATTGTTATTGTTTCAGGCTCATGCTCATTACACCAAGCAGTAATCAGCATGCGCAAATTGACGAGATGGCATCATTATTTCCCAAATGCTCTGTTGCTCTGTTTATGAAGATAACCCGTAATGAGAGTTTTGAAAAATTCACAACTTAAAAGGTATTTTTAAAAAATCTCTCTGTTTCATGACCTACAACTCCATTTTCATGTGCATGAGGCCAAAACGAGTAGAAAAATATCACTTTTCAAAAATATTTGTATACATGTAGAATGGACTGGAAATGAGTCATGGGGCTCAAAAAATTGGTCAGAAACAGCCTTGACTCATTACAACGATGTCCACCAATAAAGCCTGAGAGTTGTGCTGTATTATTTACAAAACGTAATATTTTGAGGTTGCCTGGCCATTATCATTGTTCTTCTTTAACGATTGACTGACTATTGATTCTAATAATCAATTAGGAATTTCATCGAAATTTGCATCTCTCCTTGATTAGTTAAAATGATTAGAATTGTAAACAGGAGCGGATGATAATTTTATTCAAATATCTCACACAGTTTCAGCACTCTGGAGACAGTTCTGTAATACCAGCAGTTCAGGGTCCAGTTATGAGGATAATTTATAATGTATACAATAGTTCATGTAATTAAGAACAAGACAGGATAAGTAATTTATAGCCTTTACTCCTCCGCTAATTTAGACAAACTCACTATGGGCCTGTCATTTCATTAATGAGATGCTTTCACGAATCTGGAACTGGTGATTTGATCCACACTGATCTATCATCAATCTATTTCCATGAGAAATACAGAAAAGAAAAGGAACATTCATCGTTTATAATATTTAAATGATCATTAACCACGTGCAATGCTCAATTTGCAAAAGAAAGGAGACCCAGAAAATTGAGAGAGGGGCAATCCTGCACGGTGGTTAACATGGAAGAGTCCCAGAATAGGGATCAACTGGTGAGAACGTCAGAGGTTGATAATGTCCGCCATGCAGAGAGGGATTATTTTGTCAAAGCATGGATCGCCTGCCAATACACAGGCCTATGCCCACATGGTGTGGGGCTTAGACAAAAGCATTGAGACATTATTTTCAGGTTATCACTGTGCTTCATTCTGTGCTGAGAGGAGGAAGCGTTGGTTCAAATTAGTGGTTTTAAAATAGCATATTGTCGGATAACAGCTATTCCTTTCTGCATGTACCAACAGCACGTGTTGTGTTTCATTCTATACAACTTTTCATCATGGAAAATAATTCACAGGCTTTTAGCTTCAAGTACAATGGGAACTTCACAACACTGACTGAGCAGAGGATGCTGCCTCTGTAAGGAAATAGATGTTTAGACAACCCCGATGTTAGCAAATTCAATAAACTTGAATCAATCAGCTCCACATCTTCTTTAGCATTTTAAAAAGACTCCATAGCACTCTAGGAACAGGTGGGCAATTTATAAAAAACTTTGCTTTTGTTCTATTCTAGGTAGCAATTACTTATTCCTAAGCTGCAGCCATACATTTAGTCTCTACTTCTCTCATATATAGTAGTGCATGCACCTACACGTGTATCTATGAATATATCACAGACAAACACATTTGGAGGGGATGGGTAAGAGGTTGTAGGTACTCTCCAGCAGACAAGTATAATCTCTTCTATAAATCTCTGCTCCGAGCAGCTTATCCAGAGTCCAGCCTCATGAGTAGGAGGCTCTTGTACAACAAAATGCCACAAAGCAAACACTGCATTTAACAAAATGTCCTCGTCTGTAGCATTTGCTGCAATTACATGCAATTTAAGTTGGAGTAGAAATTACTGAAGCGACCAAGGTCAACAGAAACCCCTATTAAATGAATGACAGCTCTGGGAATATAAAAGCAGGGGGACCCCTGTTCCTGGAAGGCCATGTTTGAAATAACAGCCGCAGAGATTTTTACAGCATTTTTCATACAAATCGAACAGCACACAGAGTAATGGAATAGATGTGTGAATTAAATCTTTAAAGTGCAGGTAAAGCAAAATCAGTGATTTCTTTCTAAACGCCTGAACATGTGAAAAGACTCACAACTGTGTAGCACATTGCAGAGTTAGATTGTTTTTCTTAAACTGTTTTTCACCATCTCTTTATCCAGAATTTTTTTAATCTAAATGCCTGGAACAATTGTTAACATATTCCCTCACTCACACACATATAAACAAAAATGTAGACATATCTGCGCAGATAAACATATAAATGCAAAACGAGCCGCTGCAAAGCATCAAGCTTTTATTAGTCGCTAACTCAGTAGCACAAAGCACACATCTCCCCCAAGCCAAAGAGCGAGCCGCCGTGCAGCTTCAGACTCTAGTTAGCAGCTTAACCAACAGCACAGTAACACACCCCGAGCCAAAGAACTAGAGAGCCAAAGTGCGGCAACAATCCCGTTAAACCGCACACACCAAAAGCAGTAAGCAGTAACTGCCAGCCGGCTGGGTAGCCGATTTGGGCTTAAATGACTGAGTGGGACATTAGTGACAGATATTTTGCTTGTGTTTATATGATTGTGGTATTAGACAGACTTGTTTATTCATTTATTTATTTGACTGAAAGAGCTAACAGGGCTTGTTCAACGTGGTGAACAAATGACACAAATATAAAATATAGTGCTACGAGGTCTAATGTTAATGTAACCACAGCATAGTTTCAGCTCCTTCAGCATCTTTGCTGAAAATACTGCGCAGTTTTATCACAATTTTGAAACGTAATTATTATAATCATATACCTAGCGATTTTTAGAATAATCAAAATTTGGCTGGGTGGTTAACACATTTTTCTGTGGTGTGAGAAACTCATTTCATATATTTATTTTTTGCCTCTGGCAGCTTGTTAACTTTAAAGTTTAACCACGTCTTTACATTTTGATTTCCAATTATTCTGAATTCATCATTTAGATCATGAAAGCTTTAACGGGGGAGAAAGATCTACAGTTAGAGGCTGATGCATTTGAATTACATTCCATCAGAAATCTGTACCAGCACAACATTTAAGCAATTGTCTTTTTGATCGACACTCCCAGTTTCATCTATTAGTGGTAGGATTTCTCCTCTCATATGCTTTGTTAAAATAAAATCAATTATCTGTGATTGAAACAATCCAGCAGCCGCCGGTCCCTAAAGCAGGAGGTGATTTAGAATTATCTGTCAGCTATGTTAGAGAAGAGATGGCAGAACGCCATCCTCGTGTGGTGATGAATCTGCTGGAATACCAATGGAACAGAAAAAGCTACAGCTCTCACACACACATACACATACACACACAGACACACACACTCTCGCAGAGAGGGGGATATTTCTGCTGCACATACAGCTCCACATTTTCTGTGCTGCAGTCCTAAAACCATGCAAGAAAAATCGAAGCTTCAAGTTCATCATACTTATTTTGTGTTTTCTCTACCCTCACTGTGAAATGACCCTCTTTGAGTTCACTCCACGTCTGTCATAAGAGGCTGTATTCCCTGCTCTCCCATAAAAGGTTGACCAGCCTCCCCCCGTCCTCCTGCTGCCCCACTCTTCACCACAATTGCAGCAGCTACACGATGCTGTCATTTGTAGCCTGCACTGAGACAAAAAAGCCTTCTGGGTAACATTGTTTGAGTGTGCCCGGCTCAAACAGACTCCCAGAACCAACAGAACTGTTCGCACAAATCTTACAGTCAGCCCTTGTTATTGTGGAGAGCAGAGAAGCTCCAAATAGTCGACACTCTCTGCAGACCCCTGCAGCACAGTGAATCAATGAGCCAAAAGTACATAAAGATTGTGCCAATGTCTCACCACAAATCAAAGCTTTATGGCTTCATATTAACAAATTTTCTCATCTAAATTGGTTTGTGGCGCTCTCTAAAACTTTAAGAAGTTGGTCACTTTGGATTTTACTTTCTGTCTGAGGCAAACAAAGCCCTTCATTTGATGTACAACTGGTAAAACTGCAGTGACGCTGGCACAAACACAAACACACACACACACACACTATTAGCTGCTAATCATTCAGAACACTGAGTAAGTGCTAAACGAATCAAAGTCCTCGAACAAAAGTCTAGTCATGTTTGTTTTGTCATCTACAAAACAACAAACCTGTGGTTATTCATGATATTAACTCAGAATCCTTTTGAGCCAAGCCATACAAACAGCGAGGCTGAGTGGAAGGGAGTCTGGGCTTCTTCAAAGTCTAATTGAAAGAAATGCATTTCAGCGGGGCTCTTAGCTGTCCTGCCTTTTAGTTGAAAGTCTGGGCTCTGAAGCCAGCAGGTAAGCTTTTACACTTCTCATGGTTAGCTCATTAGCTTAGCTGCATCCGCCAGACAGAGCCGGAGTTCTGAAAACATGCCAAAAATCAAAGTCAGGACCAGCCAAAGTGACTTCATTGGCAACCGGCTTTACAATATGTGTGTTCACACCATGATAGTTGGCTTAGATATGGATGCTGTGTTTCTGCTCAACGCCTAGTTGTGAAAGCTTCAGGCTAAGTTGGCAAGATTCACTGTCGATGTAGAGGATGTGCACTGTAGAATGCACTCCATAATGATCTCCTTCAAGAATATTTTCCAGCTTGAGATTATTTTGCACATGTACCCTGCATGTCTCAAAGTGCTAGCTGGTTTACACCTCCATGACCTCTGCTAGATGTACATCTCTGTGACCTCTGGGTCTTCGGTTCACTTGGGTTTTCTCAACATTGTAAACTTAGTTTCTCTGTGCAGTGCTACTCTCCTTTAACAAATTATGCAGAATGTTTCCTAGAGAAATGACAGAAAATGTTCTGCATTTATTGTGCCCACTGTAAAGTTACGTAAACAGAAGAAAAAGTGCTGTTTTCTCGATTAGGTGGAACAGCAGAATGAATGACTGTTTAATGGATATGACTTCCCTATCTTGTTTTCCCTCAGCACAAAGAGATTTGTTACACAGAATATAATTCATTTCAAACGTGAACCTTACGATTAATAGACAGCAGAAAAACAATTATAATCCACACAAGTGACGCTTTTTAAACGGCTGGCTGTAATGAATATCCAGTGTCAACAACTTAATTTGCTTTTTCATCCACTGAGTGCAAACCGCGGCGCGAGGAGTAGATCAGCTTTGCAGACAAAAACAGTGATGAGCATAATGTTTTTATTCAATTAGCGGATTTAACAAAATTCCATAAGAGACAACATAAACTGTGTGTTGACGATAAAGTTAAGCCTACAGAGTTGTGGAGGATTTTAACAAGATGCGGTAATTTGTTCAGCTACTAGGAGTCTTACATTATTTGCTGTCTTAAAGGTTCCATATGTATCTTTCAGAAAATCTTTGTTATTACACTTTGGCTGTTAAGTAAACGCAGTGAGCAACCTGTTGCTCATGCCTCGAATTCCGTATCGGTCAGAACAGTGACATGACCACAGACCATTTTCATTCAGATATCTTGAGGTCAGAGGTCAAGAGACCCCTGTGAAATGGCCATGCCATTTTTCCATTGCCAAAATGGGTTTCCATAGGCCTCCCCTTTACTGACATACCTTCTTTATGCAAGTCGCATGCAGTTTTTTTGCTGACATTTGACTCCTAATAAAGACAATCAGGTAAAAACTGTTTCACCTTGTAATTATGGACCTCAAAACTGTTTGGAATGCAAAATAATGGAATTGAAAACGTGTGATTAAAAAATGCAATTAATTGCAATTAGCTATTGATATTCTGTGATTACTATGATTTAAAAAATGTATCGTTTGACAGCTCTAGTTACAATCTTTCCACCTGTTGGAAAGAAAAAATAATTAATATGAATAAAAAGTTGCATAAAGTACCTTTAAATTAAGTTGTGCAATTTAATTATATGAGGCTTCTGTGTTTTGATTTTGATGCATGTTTAGCTGATGAAACACGTGTTCGCTCTCATCACTTGTGCAGACTTGGTGCACTTAATATTCTTCAGACAATTTCCCATCCATGAAATTTTCAGACAGAGACTGTCTGACCCGTGGCCTGCCCCGGACAATAACAAGGTCTCCTGTGCTGCTGAAGCTGAGTGGCCTCGGACAGCCTTTGTGCTGTATCTCATTATCAGATTGGCTCTTCCTCTTCCTCTCTCCTGTAACGTACCATGCAGAGAATTTCTGTGGTCTCCGCATGATCCCCGAATGTCACTGAATCTGGGATATGAGCCCGCAAGTAACGCTGCGAGCTTAAGGGTCCCTCTCATTTCCTCTCTTAATAATGCATACAATGAGTAGTGCTGGCCAAATGCACACAATGAGTATTAGCAGCCAAGAAGTAAACACTTTGAAGACAAAGCCTTGGAAATGGTGACTCACTCCTCGTCAGCTGTTCAAAGTCCAGACATTATCACAATGCCCACCTTTTTTTTTTTTACCCCAGCAGATGAAGGCACCGCCAGGACCAGAATAGCTTACTGAGAAGTGGCCAGCAGTGATGGAAAACTCTCAGGCGCACAGTGTGTTTGTATTGTCAAAACAAAAGCAAAAATTTCATGAAATGTAGGGGCAAAAAAATAACAATAGCCAATCCTGAAAAGAAGGAACATTATGAGAAGAGAACAGCTCATTAGCCGCAACTGTTTTGGCTGTTCAAAACAATGTGTCACTACACATTTCAAAATGACATCCTGCTGAGATAAACAGACAACACTTCTCTCCTGTCGTGGTGCTAAAGTCAAAAGAAACATAAAGCCACTCAGACAGTATAATCTTCAAGACTTTCAGTATCTCCATCCCTCTGAAAAGTGCTTTTTCCTTTTCTTTTCAAATAATGTAAGCGCTTTATCTATATGTACATGTACAGCGCTTATAGGCTCGTGTAAGGAGCTTTAATTCAGCATATTTTAATGTGACTGAGGCGACTATCATTTTATTCAAAACAAACATCGAAATAAATAAATTACCGAGCACTGTCGGACGGGTTCAAAGCGGTGCTTTCTAACCTCGGCTCACTGATCGAGGAACATGAAAAGGGGCCCCAGGAGATGGTGGGTTTCACATACCAGCATGATTTATGGTCTACCATAACAAATCAACAAGTTTAACTTTAATTGTTTTCTTTGCGATGGGAGGTGGGGTAGTTAATACAGAGCAATGATTGATGGCACAGGGCACCATGTTTGGCTCGGCACTTTGTCTTTTGCAGTGCAGCTCAGGAATTGAACCACTTGATAGAAGCAATTAATTTGAGGAGGGGAATTCTTTTTTTTCCTTTTTTTTAACTTAGGAAATATACAGTCCCTAAAAATATCCTGCAAATAGCACCATTGCTGTGTCATCTAACAGTAAGTGGTCTCCCACTCTTTGTTTTGTTATTGTTTTAGGGGGAGAATATATATGAAGAAAAGCCTTTTGATGTCCTACATTGCCTTTGTATTCTTTATTTTTCAATTAACATGGGTTTACACTTGTTTCCATATAAATTAGTTTTAGAATCTTTGTGTAAAACTTCATCTGGGTGGGTGACATTTAATAAAGTTAGCTTCTGTTTAGGCTACATTAGTTTGCTAAGTAATTGAGACAACCATTTAATTAAATGCTTTGCTGATGATGCTTCTCTTGGAATACTGGCTGTTAACCATTAATCAGTGGTGCACACCTAATTTACAAGGACAACAGTGCAGGGATGAAGCCCGCACAGGAGAGAAAACGGTCACACAGTTACATTAAATCACCATTAGTAATTAGTGAAGCTAGTGGCACCAGCAGCACCGAAGATATATTGTGATTACACTAAATCACAGGATAAAATAACCACTATAGTTGATATCACAGCTGATCAGCACTCCATAGATCACAGCGCAGCGCTTTAAACACTCTTTCTGTGTGATAATCGCAGCCATGTGGTCTAAAGGTGCCTCTGAGTGCTTCGCAGAGTAACCTTGCAGCTCCTGCCAGTAACTCAGGGCATGCCAGGGTAGGTCTATTTATTTTTTGCATTTGTTCCAGCCTGCTGGCGACTGATGCAATAGACTGTAGATGATTTACTTCTGTTGATTATTGAATCATGGAGGAAGAGAAGAAAAAAATGCCTCGCCCAGAAAGCTATGCCTGAGTTTTAATTAAGTTTGGACAAAAACTGGTCTTTCCTCAGTCAATTCATAAAAATGACCTTCATTGTGAATTACAGTAATGAAATATGATGAGCACAGCTTGGGAGCGTTGATTCTACACCATACAGCCGCGGTCGGGGAAAGAATGATTATGGTTCTCTGACTGAGGCTGCACAGAAAGTTTCTGTTGTTACAACGGCTACACAATGCATACTGAAACTGCAAAGACAATAAATCAAACATAATTGATTGCAATACTGTCTTGGAGTGTTTTTGCAAGCATCAATCACATTTACAATGAATTACAAGGACTCCTGCAAATGCTTAGGATGCAGGGCAAACTGAGATGGACTCACCACAACAAACAAATGATAATGTAGCGTTCGGTGCAGGGAAGGTGAAGGGCACAAGAGCAACGGTTCATCCACTTTAGATTCAAAATATTAAAAACAATACAACTGGTTAATTTGTGACAAATCTGTCTAATGTGACTGATTTGAATTTATTAAATTTCAAAACTTTTGCAATTTATCAACACTTAAACCTATTAGTATCATTTTGTTAATATAATACATTAATTATGTTATTTGTTTTGTCCTATATAGGCCTGTAGATGACAACATTCTGTAAATTTCTGAGAGACGTTTCTAAAGATTATGATAAGGATGATGCATTAGGCAGCCCTCGCCTACCAGTACCAGTCAACTTTTAAAGGAAAGGCTTAACATTTTTACAATATTTGCTTTCTTGGCCAAGAGTTAGATGAGAAGACCCTCATATATCTACAGTAAATGTGTAGCTGGAGACAGCAGCCTGCTAGCTTAGTTTTACATACAGACTCGAAACATGGGGAAACAGCTATCCTGATTCTGACTAAATATAAGAAAATATTGGCTACCAGCACCTTTAAAGCTCACTAATTAATATGTAAAGTATTTGGTGTTGTAAAAAAACAACATTTAAATATGATAATTCACTGTTTGACATGGCGTTTTGTAATCTATTTTAATATGGTATTATTAACTATTTTATAGATAAATTCAAGTTTACACAAGTAAAATATTATAATATTGAGCAGGAACAACACATCCAATTACAACTACTTATTTTTATATTCTATAATGACATGTTTTTTCCAAAAAAGTTTGCAAGAGAATTGTAAAAAAACATAAAAGGGCCCTCAAATACTAAAACTGCAAAGTCAACTTATTTATATTTTCTTATTTATTGGCAAAAGACAAAAAAAGCAGGAAAATAGAGCACAGAGCATGGCACATTAAATACTCGACTATTTGTTTCAGACCTAACTCGCACATTCTCAAAGTACTCGCAGTTTTTGCCAATACTCCTTGTTGATATAATTTGTTGCACAAATTTCATTTCGATTTTTTTTCTACAACTACTAATAATTTCTACACATTAGCAGATTTGCATTTCTCCAGCACACTTTTTGAAAGATTTAAATTTATGAGCACACACTTACTGATACTCATTTTAGAGGCTCAGAATCTCAAACTTTGAAACCATGAATAACTAATATGAGAACAATTGTCACTATTAATAAACAAAAACAGAATTATGAAACTGAATTATTTTGAAATCTAAAACACAATAGTCTAGAGGTTTAAAACTGGACTTTCAGCTCTGTCAGAGAAAACCGTAGCACAGCTACATTCACAGAAAGCCTCGTACCTGCCTGTCAAAGTGCAATCAAACTCTAAACCTCCTTGAGGCAGTCCGGATGTGAGTGGACTCCTGCAGGGATCAACAGATGTGAAGGCCAGCAGCTGCTCACTCTGCTGCGGTTCAGCTGCTAACAAGCGGAGCTAGCTGCGAACAGCCCTTGCTGCCACTAACAAACCCCACTCCATAAAATACTTTATCAGTCTGTTCTCCTCTCAATTTTATTCAAGCACTTCCTCAAGGACCAAGTAAAAAAGAGTCTGATTTTTAAGGTATTCCAGTTCCTAAGTGCCAAATTCAAGTACTTCAGGCACCTTGAGCACCTGTTACAAAACCTGCAATTAAAGAATAAGACAGAACTGTAAAATATGTTAATGCATTCAGCCTCTTTGTTGCATCCGATGCATCCAATCACAAAATTTGCACTAAAAGACAAGTGTAACCCTGGACAGAGATACCAGATTTGCAGTATGCAAATATAAACTGGCCTTTTTCTCCTCCGCACATCACAATCTGGTTTTACTGTGTTTCAGACATACAGCTGAGTCTTTTGGTCTATCGTCCATTGCCACCACGACTGTAAGACAGTGGTCTCATGAGTGCTGAACGAGACGGTTTGGATGCTGCTCTGTGAGGCACATAAGGACACCTTGGATGTCTCCTATTGCATAGTAAGCTTACACAAAATTTCATTTGGACAGCGGGGAGACCCAACAGCAATATAAAACAACAGCAAAGCCCAGATTATGCAAGGCATGAAATCCCTTGTCAATAATAAAAAAAGGTCAAGAAGGGCTAAGGACAGACAGGAGGTTAAGTCTACCCACAGGGAGCTGAACTGTAAAATAAAGAGAGCAGTCTTTGAGGAGAATCTTCTGCAAAAAAATGGCATGAAGCAGGTGTAGAGTAACATCAGGGAGATTATTAGCTAAAGGCACAAAGGGTCAGTCGGAGGTGGAAATGCATATCAACGTGAATAAGCTTTACCGGCTGGAAACCCCATTCTAAAGGAGGTTTGTATTAAAAACCTCAGACAATTTCACCAAGGTCACCAGGCCAACCTAGTGGGGACTTCTATTGCCAACATCCCCCACCTCAAAGTCACACTCATCTCTGCTCATCACACCTCCCTACCATCTTTCCCCTGACCCAGTCTTCCCCACCTACAGTCCTGGTGTCACCAATCCCTCAGCTGTAAATCAGTACAGTTTTCCATTACACATCTTTTAAAGGTTCTGTGTGTAGGATTTAGGATGATTGGCAGAAATAGAATATAATAAGTATGTTTTCTTTAATGTATAATCACCTAAAAATAATAGTGGTGTTTTTCTTACCTTAGAATGAGCCATTGATATCTACATAGGGAGCAAATCCTCGTTGATGGAGATTGCGAAGTTGCACTGCCATGTTGTTTCAACAGTAGGCCAGAATGGAGAAACCAAACACTGACTCTCGATAAGGCCATTTGTGTTTTCACATTGTCCACCGTTGTTGTCCACCGGAGCACATCTGTAACAAGAAGCATCACAGATATATTGATTTGTTTTTACCACTTTAAATAAACAGGTGTGTTTGATTTGGAAAGGAAGAGACCTCTGCGGAAACATCGGCTTCTGGTGAAAACCTCAATGAAGGAATTCTAACCAGCAGAGTTGAGTTGATTTCTGTTTTGCCAGTGCTGTCTGTCAACTGCTTTGATGTGATGCAAACTGGCTGAACCAGCATTTGTAATAATGACATTAACTGTATAAATTAAAAAGTTGCTGACATCATAAGTCTTTGGCGATGGTGTCACTGTGCTAAACTGAACTGAACCTGTATGGCTTTAGTAATAAGCAATTTGACGAACGTTATGAATATAATATTATGTTTGTATATAAACAGACCAACAGAGACAACAGTCTGTGACAGGCCATGAGCAAAACCTGGCAACATAAAGGGGATCAGATTTCAGCGGAGTTTGGGCATATGGGCAATGCTGTATTTATTTATTAGAAAGTTCATGTGTTTTTAGGGGTGACAGGAGGAGACATGGGAGAGTCTCTCCAAAAAAACTAAAACTGCACCAATATAACATAACATTTTGTATGATATAACACAATACAACATTTTGGATTTCAAACCGACAAAAGAGATGTTTTACCTAGCTGCTGGTGACACGGAGCATCATTTAGAGCTGAAAATTTGTTGGATGACCTGGTTCTATTTATAAGCTACCTGTCACTTGCTTTGAAAGTGCCACAATGGTAGAGGGAATGCTAATTCAAAAGTTTTCCGAGGAACTGAAAATTTTTGAGAAGGTCAATGACCATATCACAATATAAAATGTGTTTTCTTTTTAAAAAAGTACAAGGTTACAAACGTAAGGAAGATAGCCACTAGGCTACACAGCCAATCTTTTAAGTAGTTACAAATCCAGTCTGATCTCGAGCACACAGCTGATAGGCTTATGTGGTTTGTTTAACTGATGTGAAAGTGTATATTGTATGTAATCAATGTGGACAGACGTGCAACGTGATAATGGTCAGATGCTCGTTTTCTGTTAGGGCGTGGTGTCATTGTGTTCCACTTGGAAGCGGCTGCTGAGTCAAGTGCATAAAATTTGGTGTCTTGGTCTGGTCCACAGTTTGGTTTAATATCCAACACCTACCGAACCCCACTTGCAGTGAGACATTTTAGTTTGATACTTCATTACAGCACTTATGAATTTGTTGGGAGTATCTGTACTTTACTTGAGTTTTTATATTTCCGTTGACTATCACTGTCACTCTATTACATATCCTAAATAAAATGTGTAGTTTTACTACACTACATTTCCCCTAAGCACTTTAGTTACTGACTACAAAATAGGAAAGGAATTAGGATGTGAGGAAGGGATGAACTGACGAATGAAGGCATGGGAGGGAAAGAAGTACTGAATTTGTTCTGTAAAATAAGTTGTGGAGAAGGCCTTGTTTTTCATGTACTGTACTATCCATTTTTGAGGTGCTATAGGCCCAAGAAAGACACTTCATAATCCTTCAGAATTCTGACCGCTTGCTTTACCAGCATTTACTTGTACTTTTACTGTCAAATACTTAACTACATTTAATTTAAAAAAAGGCTTTTGATACCTAAGTACACTAAATATCACATACTGTAATATCATATACTGTAAGACTTTTACTCTAGTAAGTTCTAATAGGTGACTTTACTTTCTACCAAAGTCATTTTCAGGTAAGATATATGTACGTTTACTCAAGTATGTTTATACACCACTGAATATTACACATTCCACCTTCAAGATGACAGCACGAATGCATTAGAACAGTATCTAAACTCAAATTATCCTATATACGGTGCAAAACTTTGAACATCTTGCAATTAACCTTGATTGCATGTGCGGGAAACTCATTTGAATTTCAATTTTAAGTTGGGCTACCTATCTTGGTGGCCACATGTTCTTATTCCTCCTGAACACATCTTGTAATTTTGGTGCAGAAAAGGCTCCGTCTGTCTTTTTCCAAAGCTCGTCTCTGTTAGCTGTTTCCAGTCAGACTCAAAGATTGGTGAAAATTGTTGACCTGTGTTTTGATAATCAGCTGTATGAGCATTCCTTTCTTGCAATGAGATGCAAGCGAAAAGAAAAATCTTTATTCTTTATTCCCCCAAATGAACTTTCTTCTGAAGTTGGCCATCCTCTGTCTTTATTCCTCCTCTTTTTTTCCTTCCCTTTTTAGTTCCGACCTCAGAACATTCTTTTTTGCTCCAAGACTCACCAAAGCTGCCTTTGTGAGAGTTTAATGATGCATGCAAATGCAAATAGACCCATGGACATCTCCGAATATTGGTCTTGAACCCAGAGGGAGCGAACAGTGCAGGGCAAACAGACTTTTTCTGGAGAGAATTGTTTTTTTACCCCCTTTTCCAGTTTGGAAAAATACATACATAAGATGAGTTCAGCAGCAGAAACCAATTACCCCCTCCCTCGCTCATTCCTCTGCACAACAAACTCTTCTATTGATCTGGTGATAATTACCTCAGTCACATCATAAAGCACCTGGAACAGATTGGTGGCTCAAATTATCGATTACCCCTGGGCTACCCTTCGTCGTTCATTGTATTGCCGCTATACATTACTTGATGAGATCTGCTTTGCCGTGCTCTCCCGTGCATTTCTCTTTGGCGCCGTGCAGGGATACATTGACAAGGAGGTTTAGTGGTCAAATGCACGCCATCAAAGTCATTTGTCATCTTTTCTTAGTCTTTAGCTTGTCCTGTGTGCCACCCAAAACCAAGGTTAACCTATCGTTAGCTAGTGCCCCCAACTCCTCCCCAGCACCACAAAAACATTTAATCTAAAACAGTTTTGGTCCAAAAATGACCTTTCATTTGTGGCAGTAACTTGGGGCCTGCCCTGGCTAGCACCAGCTGTGTCTAATGCTTCATTACACACCTTCCTTGAGGCATGTCAGTGCGTGACCCTGAAACCTCTGCCCACTAGCCACACATACGTCCCCAACCACAGTCACAACAACAGTCTGACCTCCACTGAGGCCAATACATTTGGTCTGCAATAAATAATGAGGTTGGAAATATCATCTCAGCTCTTTTTCTCTCCCCCTGTTGTCTCAATTTTTCACAAAGCTTACTCGAAGGTGCCTGTATTATTTTACACGCCTTAATTTTTTATAGATCACCATGGCAGCCTGTCATAAGTCTCCCTCTGCTTGTTCCCATTGAAAGGAGAACAAGAAGACACACAGGATATGTTCTGCTTTGTTGCCGAGTCGGTCTTAGCTTTGTGCTTGTCTGGGTATCAGAAGAACAATGGCTCCTGGCATTCCCCCGGATTCCTCTTTCTTCAAACATGATGAAAATACATCTGAATTGGAACCAAAAATGGCTGCACGACTTGCAAAGTGAAGTCTGTGGATATAAGTAATTGTTTTCCACATGCTCACCTGGTTGAAAACGCATACTAATCAGCTTATTTAAAAGTCGAATGAATGTAGTAATTTTTTCAATTAAAGATAGTTCTTTAGTGGTAGTAGATTCATTAAATACAAGTGGATTAATCAGAGGGTCAACTACAGGGAGCAACATTTAATTACCTACATGTTGCTTCTCCAGATAGGGTCAATAATACACACTGTTCCCATGATATGTAATTACTGTATTTTGTAAGTAGGTTGTTTGACGTTAAGATCCATTGAAAAACTAATTTCTGGTTAAAGAGAATGATCACTGTGATGTAATCTCTTGTGTACAGTAACAAGCTTATCAGATGAATAGTTTATAATAAATGGCTGTCTATCTGTTTTGTGCATTAATGCCACCCTGACAAGTGCCTTAATTAGGGGAGTAAAAGATACCAAATGATTTTCACTATGAGAGCATTATCCTTAATACCTATTCAACCACAGGAGTAACATTGAGAAACTGGAGCAGAATCTAGCATTCGACACAAACCGGCATGATTAGCTGCACAAAAACAGCCTCCGCGCAAAAGCCTGATTTAAATGACTTAAAATATATAACAGCACATGTTCTTTTGCATTATTCTGAGGCAAATAATGGAATGTAATACACAACAAATAAGCAATATCGTAAAACATTTTAATCAGATCTAATCCTGTATTGCAAGAATACATGTACATGATTGTGTTGATTAATCTATCATCCTCCAATCATCAGCACTAATTCTATTTTCCCCTTCGTCTCTGCAGCTTCTCGTACTCAATATTGCAGGAAGTTAATATCAAGGAGAGGGAATTAACATGATATAGCACTGGCTGGATGGTGCAGCTCTCCCCTTGCGCCTGCAGGAAAAGGTTGCCGAGGATGGAAAGCTCACCTTAGCCATCTGCAGTGAACCGAGCTGGCTCTGGGCAGGTGTTCAACATGACCAGGTGGAAAGCAGCTGACACAGACATAGCTCCCTAGCGCTATTTGTCACTGTAAATAACAATTGTTTCTTCAATATTAGAATTGGACAGGAGCGAACATGCAGCCAGTCTTCCTCATTCTCCTCTAATTTAGGCAATTAAAAAGAAAGGTCATGTGTGGAAACAGATGGCGAAACTTTAACTGTGTGCAGAGTCTGGAGGCTGAGAGAGACAATTGGCATTTTACATGCACCATTCAAGCACTCAGGATATATGGCAGACAGACAGTAAATGGCAAAATGACTTCCAGTTTTATTTACTAGAGGCACCAAAGTGTATATTTATGCAAAAAAAGCTTTGTAGAGAATCTCACAGGAGGCTTCCCATGCACATGTTGTTCATACTTGTTTGCATGTTAAAATTGTTGCTATCAATGACTCTCTCCATAGAAGACATTTTGATCCCTGCGGGTATATTTTACAGCTTTCCAACCTTCTGTAACATACAGCTTCAATAAGGTTTAATGGTTTAAGTTACTGATATTCAGCTGCTCTATTTAAAACACGACGCATTGTCAGATGTAGTGTCAGACTGTTTTTGCACTGTTTTCTTTAATCATCCACTGCAGAGGGAGCTACTGTAGCCTACACAATGTAAAAAAACAACAACTATTAAACCAACTGAGAGTGCATCTGGGAGAAGAAGGGATACATTTTCTGTGCTCAAGGACAGGACAATTAAAGTAAAATAAAGTCTGCTAAAGTTAAAACAGCCTGGTGAAGTTCCCCAGAGTAACATAGGAAGCGCGTGTAGGCAGTAAGGTGGGGAGGAACAGCAAACAGAACGTTGTCACACTTCCACTCCCTGTGGAGCTGAGCTTAAAGGAGGGGAGACATGAATCTGGAAACACTACACTGCCTCCAGCTTCTGTTATTTTCTATCGCAATGTTTGTGAAATTCCTGCTGATGAGGTGATTATATTGGAACATGTGCTTCTCTCAGTCTGACTAGTTACTGACAGTGGTTAATGTTTATGCGAGTACAGATATTTTAATCTAGTGTTTAAAAGTGGAGAACAGCAGCTGGCTCGGTGAGGTGTTCTGTGTTTAGCACCGGGATTTGTACGTGTGTATTTTCATGCCAACATCTGACCCCATTGTACATACAGACGCACTCTGCAAAGAGTATTTGCTCTAGGGATTTTGTGGGGGGGAAAGGTTTTTGAGCCAACGTCTACTGTCTATGGTTGTTAAGGTTCAATGATCCTTTTGAAGTGAAGAGAGAGCGCAGAGTGTACGCACTGTGACCAACAATTTTGTTTCAGCGTGCTCATCATTTCACCTAATAACACCGCTGCTATGGGACGGATGTGAGATGAAAGTTTTCTCTACACTTCAAAACCTTCTGAAGCACTGTTTGCAATAAGAATGGTAAAGGGACCTATTTTGCTTTTCCTTATTTTCTGCCATGCATATAATGTTACTGCATAATATCAGGTGTTCACATTAAATATGGCCAGTTTTGAATAACGAGGTCAATAAAGGTAAAAGTCATTCCTGAGAGCAACAACCTGAGACTTCAGACTGTTCTGAATACTCTGTTTTCCAACATTTTTTTTATTTCTACTTATAAAGCCCATGATTTTTTATGTCATCTGCTCTACATACATTACCTACACTGTTGCATGTAGCTACATGCTAATGTTAGGAAAACTTGTTATCTTGGTTGTCTAAAATAGAGCGTTTCAACCACAGGGTGAATACGGGCATTCAAGCACAGACAATATGAGAAATAACTTTTTTTATATATATATATATGTATACACATTAAATCATGTTAACATACACATTTCCCATTAGTTTGCAGACTCTGATTTTGAAGTGTCAAGTTTTGAAATTTAGACTTTAGACTTTTTAATGGAATCAAAATGTTCAAAATATCTTTCATAAACAGTAAACACACTGAAATAGCAACAGATACACCTGTGCTCTGCAAATCTCAATGTTGTCGCCGTGGTAGTGGCATGCAAATTGGCAGCACCCACCCCAACAGGTTGTTTTGGTTTTTTTTCTCACCAGGATGTAAATGTGTTTATATCTGCTCTAAAGTTAGGCATTTTAACATCTGGGTCAATGCTGATTGCTTTTGGAACCAGCCTCAAATGGCCATTTGAGGAACTGCACTTCCCCATTGGTTTCATTTTCAGCCCTGAAGGTTGCTGCGTAATAGAAACCAAAAACACAGGTATAAACCTGCAAAATAGGGCCTCTTTAAGAACCCAGGAAAATAGTTTGACTGAAGACTTGAGAAGCAGTTGTGATGTAACTTTGGGGAATTAACTTTTCCAGTTTATGGAGCATTTGATAACTTACTAGCAGTGCCAGGCATGTTTTCAGTGCGAGGTGCCACTTTGGCACTTGTGCATTCAGTGGGACTGCATCATTTGCTACTAAAGAATGTGTGCGTATTCATGAGAATATGTGTGTGTGCACACTTATCTTTGTAAACAAGCCACAGCTTGTCATGAACGAGACATTAAATGCATCTCATCACTCACCAAAATGTCAATGCTTTACCAACCAGCAAGTTAAACAAACTGTCCTGTCGAAAGCGTGCAGTCAGAAAGAGCCCAAAACGGCACAGATACTCAAATAGCCCAAAGAGAGCGATAACCTGGTAACTGGTCTCCAAAGTCAACAGATGGTAGATAGATGACTAGATGAGCAGCCAACAGTTTTTTCAGCACTACAGACAGTAACAAGTTGGGAAAAAAATCATCTCCTCCAAAGGGTACTTGCTTGGCAAAGACAAGTAAGCATCTGCTTTGTTCTGAGTTACAGGAAACATACGACTGGGTAAATTAAGTCATGGTTTTCAGTGAGAATTCTGGAAGGATGTGAGACTTCATTCAGGATTAGGGCTGGGTAGACCTTGATACCTTTAATCTATTAACCAAAATGACCAAGTGGTATTGAAACTTCTCCAGTTAAACAACACCTTCATTTGGTCCCTTTAGTACTAAGATCTGTAATTTTTGTTTGTTAGCATGTCTGCATTATGTGTGCATATGACTGACAAGTTTTTTTCTGTATAGAAATGTGCTGGTGACATTTTAATGCAATGTAATTTACTTAATGACATATTTTTGGGAAAATCAAAAACAAAGTCACTCTTTATCGACCTACCTAACCTCTCTTTTAAAAATGAAATCCTCCTCTCATCACTCACGCTCACAGGAATGTTTATCTCTTGAAACTCCTCAGATTAGTGCTGAACTTGGTAAATTAGCTTTTAGTTTTGTTGCACCAAATAAATGGAACAAGCTACAAGAGATATTAAAATTAGATAGGTACTTACCTGTAAATCATTTGAAGTATATGCTAGATAATATACCTATTGTCCAGTGCTCCTGCTTTGGATAATTCACAGACTGATCGTCATTTATTGATATTGTTTTCATTGTCATATTTTTTACTGTCTTTTCATCTGTTGTGTCGTCATGCATTTCTTCACTGGTTGCAGATTTGTTTGCTATTTGATCTGTTCCATCCTTTTACTGATTTTATTGGAAAGTGTGATATTTGATTACCATTGCTTCTAGCGGTTTCTGTTTTTGTTGAATTTGTTGCTATTGTATGTTGCATATCCCTTTGGCCAACTGGATGTGAATTCAGCGCATTGCTGTAAAACAGCTTAATGCTCAGTCAATTCCCCTTGAAGAAACTTGCAAATTAGACAGCATTGTTCATTTGGATGGACATGGTCAGAGTTATACCAAAAAAGTTGCTAAAAAAGTTGAAAAATATATACCTATTCTATCAATATTGAAATGGAAGTTTAATTTAGAAGTTGAAGTCAAAAAGGTGTTTTATTTCTCCTTATCTCCTCTGGAGTGTCTGCTGTGGGAAAAAAAACAGGCTTGCATTGCAATAACAGAAGCAGTGATGCTGTGTCTCTGTCACCATGAAGTGTGCACTTTGGCTGATGTCAATTAATACGGCAGAGTTTGATAGGGAAATTAAGGAGCACTCTATTGATGGCTGTGAGTGCAAACAAGGCCAACTTTAAAGCTGCAGTGAGATATACTTTGTCTTGTGATTAACTTTTTATTCTGGTTTTGATATTTTTAAAACCTGTAATTGCAGCATTACAATATCACATCTAATCAGTACATCTCACTGCAACGCACATTATATCCAAGCAATGATTTGACCTGCAAATAAACAGTGTGACTAAGTGTTATTAAGCTCCTCATATAAAATAATAGGCAGCTGTTTTCTCAATGAAGGAAAGCATAGCTACATTTTCAGCACAAAAGTTGGTGGACTAAACTAGAACATAAGGTAAGTGAAAATCGTTGTTAAATTTATCAGGTGGCCAGAACCATGACTCTAATGAGATGATAATGCTGCTCTGTTTCTGCTGGATGCACATGTACTGTTTGTTGTATCCACAACTTTTCAATAAGCCAATTATTTCTCTGTTTACAAGTGGGGTTTTTTTTTGGAAACACTCGGCCCCCTAGTGGAGGAAAAATCTCTTGACATAGCTTTAATAATATTAACAAGAGTCTGACTGAGAAAAAATCCTATGATGCATTGCTGATCGCCATTTTTTTTAAACAATCCACTAAATTTGGTTATTAAAGGATTTTTTTTTTCCGTTGGAAAAACTATATAACTTATAAGCCGACATGCACAACAAAACTGATCTGCAATAAGCTGCCAATTCATCAGACTCGCTTTAATTAATCTTTACTGACTGTGTTTTTAAAAAGCCAATTACATCAGTCAAAGTTTGGCCATATTACTGGGGGCTTTTTATAATATTTGAGTGGTCTAAGTCAGTTCTACATTTGTCCCCACAGTAATAACACATTCAAGACCTAGATAATGAAAACAATGATTGTGCATAAAATGTGTTTAAGCACAGATTTGAGCGTTAAATCTGATAGTGATTAAGACTTTTTGTCACTCCACCAAATTCCGAGCTCTCTCTCTCTACTGGTTACAAAACCAGCTGTTAACTGTGTCTGTCTCCAGTTTGAGCCGAATCACAGTGAATCTTAATTAACAGAGGAATGAAACACCAGGTCCAGAGGATATAAAAAGAACCGCCATCCTTTGATAATATTTAGAGGCATTACTCTTACAGTTGGAGAAAGTAATTTGGGAGAGGAGTTTATTAGCCCTCTGCCCTTTCAGCCAGATATGACCTTGCGAGCTCATGTACCAGAGGACCAGCTGCAATCCATGATTCATTTAACACCTTCTGGGCCTCCAGAAGCACTCCAAGCACATGCACTGTTGATTAAACTCTTTGTGGGAGAATTCATATTTAAAGCATACGCCACATGAAAATTAATGATAACCAGCCAAGCAGCAGAACACAGCAGAGAAGAGCCACAATGGGCAATTTATGAGCGATTCACTCCAATTTACAATTTATTCTGTAATCATCACAATGTTTCCTCTATATACAGCATAATGTAATGTACATTTGTGAGTGGGTGGAATTATAAGGAATATGAGTAGGCTACTCACAAAATGATATAAATGTCATTACAGTGCATTCAAGCAGGAAATCTAGCACAGGGAACTAGAGATTAGCCGCTGGGTGGGAACGCTCCACATGTGCCCATAAGAGGGTGGGGGAGTCAGTGAGTGAGTGAATGGGTGATTGAGCAAACTTCAGTGAAGTTTTTGTATGGCTCTAAATCTAGCATGGAGTTTAGCTAAGAGCCTGTACATCTTTGAACTAGGCCACAGTGAATTTCAAAGGAGTCTGCAATGCCACGCTTACTGTTAGAGCCTTCAGTGAAAAAAGGAAAAACAGTACTTTTTAAAATCTAATGCTGTGAAAAGTAATGCTGTAATTTATATTTATTCACCCCTTGTTGTTAATGCATGTCATGGCCCCTCTGCCAACGCTTGCTGCACTGTATATTCTGAAAAATATCTCCAATTTCACCTGCAGCTTGTACTTGCAGGAACACTGCACATCTTGGACTCAACACAACATCACCAGCCACCTTGTTGATGGAAGCAATCCATCATGTAGAGTTCAAGGGTTATACACCAGGTCTGTGCTTCACGGTCACGCTCCCAGATCTAACATCTTACTCCCCATCTGTCCTAGACCTTCTACAAGTGTCATTTTGCATCTGGCTGGCTGTGTTTGTCAAACTGCACAACGCTATATCTGTAACAATTATTTTAAAGGGTAAGAGCACAGAGATTGGGGATTTAATCATGTTAATGATACTGGACAAATCGACCTTTTATATGAAAACTCACTACCATGGCCCATAATGACATACTATGTAAATTTTGGGTTCCATTGCTTGCACTGATTCAAGATGTAAAAGATGCAAAAACCTAAATTTGGTCTCCTAAAAGCATATTTAAGGGTGGGGCCGCATGAATGACAGGCTATCTGCTGATAGTGTCCTCGGCTTCTCAGTCGGATTCACCCTTGCTATTCCACAGCTCTACCCTCTGGTCCAAATATGGTCACTTCTGGCTCCAAAAAACAAAGAACGGGACAGCAAAAATGTCGAACTCGAGGCATAAAACTGGGAGTCCACAAACCAGTGGGTAGCATCAAGGCAGCTACGTCCTTACACTGAGAAATACCTAAATTCCTACTGAAGAGATTAGAACAAAATTCTGCACCATTTATGATCCCCAGCGGATGAATCCTACGGATTTAAGGGATCCTGTGACTTTTCCTCTAACACCATGTACATTGACGTGTGGTTTTCAGTTAAATGTTTCAACATCAGTGGGATGGATTGCCGTGAAATTTGTCCCAGACATTTGTGTACCCTCAGGAAAAATTCCAAAAATTTGGTGCCCCCTTTACTTCTCATCAATAGGTGACAAAACACGTTCTTATTCTAAATATTCTTATTTCAAATATCACCGCTTTGTGAGTGGACCTACACATCTTTATATACTGTACTAGCTACCCTTTTGCATCTGTTTTGGAGATTCTGGGACAGCATGTCAATTTATGTTTGTTATATGTATTTTGTCTTATCAAAACACTTCCATTTTTACAGGAAGTGTACAGTGTCTGCTTGTTACAAGCAAAGTCCTTTTCAAAATAAACTTACAGTAAACTTACGGTTGTGTCCCACTACCTCTAAATCGGAGGTGCCGCTGCATGTCACACCACCGCGAAAGGTGCCTCTTTGCCTTGGGGTCTGACACGTACATCACTTACAAGGCTGTGGTATTTCACTACTTGAGAGTGTAACAGAATGAACCTCCAAAATGAATGGCATTCCCCTAAACCTCAGTTACACTTAATGTTTTCTGCCAACAAGCTAAGCGATGATAATGAACATGGTAAACATTATACCTGCTAAATGTTAGCATGTTAACATTATCATTATGAGCTGACAGTAGCAAGTAACTCAAAGCAGTACAGCCTCAGAGAGCAGCTTGAGTGGCCATAAGTCGTTTTTAAGCGTTTTTGTAAAGATTCTTACAGGACAAAGTGAAGCCCGAGCACACAGGCTGACATTTACTCTGTGTGGTTGGTTGATTTTCGCAAAGGGATTTTGTCTGTATCACTGGCTTTGTTTGAACTTGAAACACAAAGGCTGCTCCTTTTAAATTAAGTTACTGTAGTAACACTATACAGAGTTTTGCTCTTATTATCATTCAGAAAGCAGCATCATAACCAGGCAGCTGTCACTTGGGCTGATGAGGCCTCACAGTTGAGTGGAGATCAGTGTTTTCATTACTAGAACAACAAATCCAGCTGCCTTTGATGAAGCATTTCTAGATAACCCATCACCTGCACCTGCACCTGAATATTCACAGACGTGTTGTTAGTGGGAGCATTTGCATGAGAAAGACTGAGAATAGGGGCATTATCAGTGTGGCAGCTGTAAATGAGGAGGTTGGAGAGAGATTACTGACCAACTGCATGTAAAATGCTGTCAAATTATAAGAAAAAAGCACCACCTGTCAGCACCAACACCTCTTAGTTGCAATTTCTGAAGTAACTACAGGTCCAAATGAGTTTAAAATGTTTCAAATGGAAATAAAACTTTGTGCTTTCTCCAGAGGCTTTGTGACATCAGGTCATGAATACACAGAGACAAAAAGAGAAAGTACACAGTTTGGAGGAAAATAACAAAAAGCTGTGTCTGGAAAGCTTAAGATCATTCAGAGGTTGACTTGTACATGTCAGGCACAGGTACAAGGTCAGTGTGTGCACTGCTAGCTCACTACGTCTAATGTCTGTACACTCTACATTCTGTACAATTAACAAAAATTGAACAAGCCAACCAAGATTCATCTGCTTTCTTGCTTTAACCTAATTCCTTACATTAAGGTGTATGTACATGCAAGCATTGGAGCAGGAGAAACACACAGTCAAACACAATGAATTAACTTAACTAAAGCAATTAGGAGGAGAGAAGTTGCAGATCAAGCCAAAGACCGTCTCACCATGGTAGTTCCAGCTACTTTGCTATTGACAATATTGACCGGAGCTCTGTCAGACACAACTGAGCAGTTGTTTTCAGCTGACAGTATGTGTGTTGCAGTGAGAAATAAGCCGCTTTCTATAAATTACACTGTAATCAGCACAGTGTCAATCTACAGCCGTATCTTGCTCTGAAAGCCTGTATTTGCCTCTCTGCTTTGTAATTTAATGTACCTTATTATTTGAGTCATTTCAACTGTCTTTATGCATGTTATTTAAAATAACTGCTGAAGAGCATTCATGAAAAGCTGTGAGGGTGTGTATATACAAGGAAGTGATACAGAGAGTCACTGAAAGAGGTTTTTGTTGGCTTGTTTTTAGTTCAGCCTGAACATTGGGTATAACTGAAGGGTTTATATACAGAGTTAATGTAACTGTGTTTGGTAATTAAAGCAGTTATATTGGTCAGCTTCAAGTCAGTGAAAGTAGCAATGCATCATTTGTCACTTGTTTTGAGGCACATTTTCCCCTTTGAGCAGTAAAAATGATGTACTGCTTAAAGAGACTTCATACAAAATCAAAGCATATGAGTTGGTTCTCAACAAGGAGGTGGCTGGGGCAGCAGCTAGCAGGTAACGGTGTTCCATTAAAAAGCATGTAAAAACTGTGCTAGCAGAACCAATGGTGTCACCTGGTGGGAACTACAGGTGGGTTTGATGCAGATCTTTACTTTGATGACCACATAAATGTCATAAATGCTGTTCAGTCTTGTTTCTTCCAGCTTAAAAAGATTTCCCAAATTAGATTATTCTTATCTCCCTCAGACTACTGTAATGCACTTTTAACTGGAATCAGTCAGAGTTCCCTCCAGCGACTGCAAATAGCACAGAATGCTGCCGCCCGAATTTTAACAGGCACAAAAAAGTTTGATCACATCACTCCTGTGCTAGCACATTTACACTGGTTGCCTATTAGTTATCGCATCGATTTTTAAATTTTAATGATCACTTTTCAAGGCATTGCATGGCCTTTCACCAGATTACATCAAGGATTTATTGACCCCCTATGTGCCTGGGCACTCTCTCAGATCGGTGGGTGCTGTCCTGCTCGTTGTTCCCCGTTCTCGGTTTGTGACAAAAGGTGATTGTGCCTTTGCTGTCAGAGCCCCCAAACTGTGGAACTCATTGCCTACTGAGATCAGACTCACTACTTCTTTAGCCTCTTTTAAATCCCTTCTTAAGACTTTCTTTTATAGGAAAGCATTTATTAATAACTAATATGTGACTTCATTTTTTTTTTTATTGCTGCTTTGTTTTTAATTTGTTGCTTGTCTGAAGAGCACTTTGTAGCCTTGTAAAGAAAAGTGCTATATAAATAAAGTTTAATATTATCATTTTTATTATTATATGAGCACAGCACAAGGTGCAAGCGATAAGCTAGATACTAAAGCCCTAATGCAATATTGTTGCAGCTATGAATGTGTTGGGATATGCTGAGTTTTCCGATACCATATGATACCACATATACCATGGCATATTGCAATTTATTACCATTATTCAACTGCTAATTATGTCTCCAAAGAAAAAACTTTGTCAGTATCTGCACTCCTTTAGTCTTTTACTGCAGGACCAAAAACAATATTGAATTTATTATTCTTGTAGGCTTCCAAAAGATTAATTTGTATATATAATATTAATAATTCTATATAATAAAAAATCATTACTTGGAGTCTGTGTATTGATACAATATTAATTAATTAATTCATTCATTCATCCATTCATTCATTGTCCATTACCGCTTGTTCCCGCAAGGGTTGCGGGGGGGCTGGAGCCAATCCTAGCTGGCTTGATACAATATTGTCACCCAAAAATGTTGTGATACTATGCTCTGTCGATATTTCCCAAACAACTACCAGATACACACATGCACTAACATGCACATGTGACCAAACCGGCTGTTCACAACAAAAAACAGAGCAGCTCAGTTTACAACAAATGCAGGTATCGTAACTTCATTCTCAGCTCAAGACGCCATTACCCCTCCAGATCTTTACCTGGCAAACAGTAGTTTTCTGCTTCATTAATGCTCTAAATGTTGCATATAGAACCTTTTAGCAGACACTGCTAGTTTGCATAAACAGACAAAACACAAACAAATGAAGGAAACATGTTCACCAATTTACCAACAGTTACATAACATAAAAATTAAAAATAAAAAAAAAGTTATAAAATTAAGAAACACATTAACCAATTTGATGACCCGCATAAACATCCCAGGACATTTATGTTGTGTTGTTAAAATCCTCTTTTTGCAAGACACGGGTTGTTTTTGAGCCTTCAGGATGTTTTGGGTCATATACATTTGTTTTGGGTCGTAGCTGGTGGTTTGCCGGTTGTGGTTACCATATCTCTTCATTTTCAGATGAACTTCCTCTGTGCACGTCTTCAGTGCTACTGTGGCTTCATGTTGCCACAGCCTCAGGCTGAATGTCGTCTCAACAGCCCATCAAATTGAGTGACAAGTGCTGGCCTAACCTATGCACCTGAGGGGACAAATAAAGGACACGCGCTACACTTTGGTGCCTCTGGGTGAAAAGATGCATATTGTAACCTTAAGGAATTAAGTCATTTTTTTTCATGATGATTGATTTTTTGAATTATTATTAATGACCAGTTGTATTAGTATGTCACTTTTATTTTTTGACAGCATTATGCAACTAGTTGTAAAAGTAAAAAGAGAAAAAGTTACTACAGCATTTTAGCCATGCACAGCTGAACAGGAGCTAAAAAAATAACACATCCAAAACAGCCTTGAAGCCTTAAAGTTAAAGAGCAGAGTAGCCGTCTGGCCTCTGACCATGACTTGTGTACCATTATTTGTGGTGTTGTTCTGTTGTATTTTTTTTCACAAGATTACACAGACATTTGTTCCACTGTGGAAATACTTACAGCTTTTTCTTTTTTTCTTTTCTTTGTTTCCAACCATCCATACATTTAAATTTTATTTTTAATGGCCAACTGTTGATCTGATTAGTGATTATTTTGTACTTTTCAAAACCACTTTTCCGATCTGAAGTAGAAAGCCCATGATTAGACTCATGACAGCGATTTTATTTAATTATTTTTTCATCTAAAGTTCAAACCCATTTTCTTGTGGGTTATATGTATCTGCACCAAGGCACAGGAAGTGTTTCTAACTGAGCAGACTTAGCCACCATTAAATGGGAGTGAATCACTACTATTACAGTATGTAGACATTTTATTCATTAAAGCGTCTATTCACTGAGAATAATTAAACTGATAATAATGGCACTTTGTAATCTGCAAAATGAAAAGTAAGGGCTTATCTCTTAAAGCAGGAAACATTTTAATGAAATTATGAAGTGGTGTTAGATCAATCTAAGTGTGCAGTTTTTAGAAATGCTACTTCAATATCTTTGTGTCATTTTTGATGTGGCCATATATTTGCTTCAGAAGTCTGGGTCTTTATGAGGAAGCTGAAGTGGAGATTATCTTAAATTTTTGTCATCATGATTACAATCCCTGTATTAACCCCAGTTATTACACTTCTTGCTGATAAGTCTTTGAACTAAACCTTGTTTGGGTATCATTATAATAAGGACGCCATATAATGTTGGTTAGTCATGCATGAACTTCTGTTGAACCAGCACTTAACTCTGACATCACTACATGTATTCATGTTTTTGGAGCTAGAAATTAATGCAACTGTTAACGGCCGATTACAATCCACATTTAGTGATTAATTAATTAATCCCTGTGCTGGTAATTAGTGTGGGCATTAATGCAACTTTGTCATACTCTTTAATTAAGATTATATGAGCACATTTTAAAGACAGGCCAAAGAACCACTTTAGATCATAGGGTCAAGCTTATTACATACTGTGCCAACACGGGACATTAAGAAATGGTATAACATTAAAATTAGTTATGAGCAGAGTATAATTTACAGCTATAGTTGGAGTTATATTTATGCAGTAATTGTGTGAGAGTTGTTAGATATCAAAGAAAAGCTTGATCACCTATCTAAAATGTTATTACTGAGGGGAAAATTAAATTAAAGTATATTTATGCAAGTCCTGTGCAAAACATATGATCAATTTATAAAATATGATGCATTACCACGGATTAAAGGCCGTGCACACCCACACAGGTGTGTGCAGTCTTTGTGTCTTTTATAGCCACTCACAATCGAGTTTTGCACAGCTATGGAGCTAAGGATTTAAGTGAAGTCACTAAACATGATGTACTAACAAAAATGATACGAACAAAATGAAAAAGAGAGTGAGAGACATGTCTGAATGTTTGTTCTAGCCCACACTGTCTTGTGAAAAGGTCTCATTAGGCAAAAGCATTGGAAATACCTCTGGGTTTGGATAATAGGCATACAAGGTCTTTGAACTACCCAATAGTTTATAAAATAGCTCAAAATAGCTTAAACTCAACAAGCTACATGAAAATTTGGCTTTCATTTAAACTCATCAAGATCCACATTTTGAGTACACAAGATAATAACTTGTGCCCAAAGTACTAAAAAATATCATATTCTGGGCAATTTCACACTCTGAAAGGGTCCATTCTGCAAAATGATTTCATTTGCTTTTGGTAGTTAAAGTATGTTTTGCTGATCCTACTTTGACTAGAAATGTTTAGGCAGGCATTTTACTTGGAGGGTAATTTCTCATGGCAATATTGCTTCTTGTACTTTAAGATTATGTATATGACATTCAGAAAAGCAAAGAAGCAGCAAACAACTATTGGCTATGTAAACATTATGTGGAGTAATGCCGTCCTGAGCAGAGAATGACAGCACACTACTTCTGTATCTTTTATAATCCGAGCTTCTCTGTTCGTTGTTGTAGTAAACGGTCTGGCTGCGCATGCATGTTAGTGCGTATAAGTCCCTGTGTGTGTATTACACTGGTTAGCTCATGGTCGCTGCTCTGCACTGCGCTCATATGGTGGATACCGCTGATAATGCCATCCCAATGCACTACTTAAGCTTAATGTGTCTGTTTCACCCCCAGGTTTACGTGATTAGCTTTGTCACATAGTGTAATAAATAAAAATGGATGACACGACAACAAAAGTAAAGAACAAAACAACTTAATCACCCCTAGTAGCTGGCTGCAGTATTAGTCGTAAACCCAGCCCCTTCAGTGTTTATGGATAGGACATGGGCCAGACTACAACCTTGAAATACACGTCAAATAAAGTTTTCCCAAAGACTGTTTCAGTCAAATTCGGTAGTTCCTATCACACTGATGTTTGTTCAAGTGTCCATTTTTTTTTGTTATCAATGGTGCTGCTAACGATTGGTCAAATTACATCACAAGCGCCAGATTGCGGTGGCCATATCTGGGACATTTTGGCTTCAATTTTGTACAGGGAGAGTTAGCAGAGATGCATAGTCCATCTAATCTGTCCAGAGACTATCGCTCTCTCAGCACTGTTGTCACTGAAAGCAGCTCATGTTGAGACCTGAGACCAGCTCAAATTCTGAACCATAGATATGTGCTGAATGACATCTAATGTTCCTTTGAGTAAAGTGTCAAAGGGAGGATGAAGACACATCGTTTTAAACCAACTATCCACAATCATACAAGGGAAATATAACATAGATGAGGCCAATAATAATAAACAATAAGGGGTCCCCAGCAGGTCCTAACACAGGACCATTATTTTGTGGCTTTGCATAGGTACTCATGGTACTTTTGATGCTCATAACATTCTGAGTCAGATTCATTTTAGAAATTTAGACTGTCCAGAGAGAGGAAGAACTTTCAGAAAAGGAACAGGACATTCCACATTAATGTCAGGTATGTATATAGCACCATAAACATTACTTACACTTCATGAATTTTGGGTAAAGGCCATTAGAGTCCATGCAAAATCTACAAATATAATGACTAAATGATGATATGGTATGAGATGGTACATAATATCTGCCTAGCTTGCTGATTAGAATGATGATCTGCTTTTAAAAACATATAAAAATATTTTCCTTGTTATCGTTTTATCCTTGTTGTTTTGATATGGTCATAAGTAAAGCTAGGATCTCGGCAGTAAAATTAAAAAACTGGAGCAATATGCCTGGAAGTCTGCACGGTACAGTACGTAAAGTTCAGACTGCATGAATAAGCACTTTCAGTATGACAAATTAATGTCCTTGTCTGACCACCATTAAAGGGAATATGGAGCATGATATATAGAACAACCCTGAATATATTCCCCAGCCTCTCTGCCATTTTCATTTAAAGAGGACATTGAGATCTTTTCATGTCATTTCAGAGAAGTTTTTACTCTCTTAGCTTAGTGTCGTTTGAATGGTCGTTGCACATTGAGACACAAAGTTCTGCCTTATCAATTCATTTTGCCATGGCAAAATCCCCTTTCTCTAGGGTGCTTAAAGCACAATTGCAAAAAGAAAAAAAAAATCTGTCGAAAACAGTTGGACCTCAGATCCTCCCACTTAAGCCTTGAAAGGTTCCTCTAATTGATACTCTTTTCACGATCAGAGTGAAACTGGATAGACATGAAGTTAAGCCCGGCTAACAACACTTCAATCATTGTGTCTCCTTTGCATGGAAGCAACCTGGACGGTAGTTCAGGGTTTGTTTTCCATTTTGTGCTGAAACAGTGTGATGTGATGGCAGCTTGGTGAAAAACTAACACACACACACACACACACACACACACACACACACACACACACACACACACACACACACACACACACACTTCCTTGTACTTTGTTAACCATCACAACTAATCCCTCATCTTTATCCTAAACTAAACCCAATTTTGACTTAAACCTTAAAACAAAGTCTTAAACAAGCCACAACCTCTGGGGCCTGGGGCTGAAAAATGATGCCAAATGAGGACGTGCCAAAAACTGCAGCTCTTTGAATGGCCACTTGAGGCTGGCTCTAAAAGTGAGTAAATTATTGTCACCCATGTTAAAATGCCAAACATAACTTTATAGCAGAAATAAACATGTTTACAGCCTGGTACAAAAAACGTTTTTAGTCTCTAGAGCTAACTTCCCTAATCCCGACAACTGTCAGGCAGGGAATTTTTCTATAATTTACCCGTTCACATTTTTTTTTTTTTAAGTCTTACGCATAATTAAGGGAGTGGCTGCTGTGAGTAACAGGCTGTCTTCAGATAGTGTCCTCAGCTTTTCAGTAAGAACCACCCCTTGCTCCTCCACAGTGCCAGCCTCCGGCCTAAACATCGTCACCTCTGGCTCCAAAAAAAAACCAAGACATTAACGGCCAAAATGCTAAAGTCAAGGTTTCAAAATGTGAGTCCCCCTCCAAAATAACAAAACAGGACACTTTGCATGCCATCCACACGCAAGTAATGTTTTGGCATCCAAATAATGCATTTATGCAAATACCATGTATTAATCCCAGTTGTTCCAATACACAGATCAACAGCTTAAATTAACACTGTTGCAAAATATCAACCATGAATACTGAAGCTTCCCATCCACCATTAGTCATACATAATTGCAGCCTGCATCAAATTGGAGGGGATGCAAATGCATCCACAGTGCCAAGAAAGTCTCAAATATGGATGCTTTTTGTTTTGTTTTGTTTTGTTTTTTTACGAGCTAGAACATTGTCTCCTGAAAACTGTGCAATTTGTTGAATTATGGCAACAGGAAGCTCTGTCCAATGTTGTTGTCTTTTAGATGTGCCTCTGACATGTGAAAAATATCTGGTCCCAGAATTTTTTTTATTAAAAATTGATCTTTGACTGTATGTAGCCAAAGATGCCTGTGGACATTACCCAGTGTGTTTTTCAGCTAAATGAAACAGTGTTCTGGTACAATGACTGTGTGCTCAAAGGATTTTCTACCTCTTCACTGCAGACCCCCCAGCGACCTGCGGCGCTCTGCATATCTTATTCCCAATGTCGGTCACTGCGTCCAGATTCACATGTACGATGGCAAATGTGTTCACCTCAGGGATAGTGGCCTCAGGGAAAATCGCCTCAGGGGCAAGAACACACAGTTGTTATTCCTGTCTGTTGCCATTATGTGAGATTTAAAACTGCTTTACCTTGTTTACAGCTCTGTCAGAAAACACAGCCACTGCACTGTCTCTCCTCTGAAAATATTGACAAAAAGGGTCTGAACAACATTTATGCTAATTAAAACCGACAATGTGTTGTGCTGCATGTTTGAATAATCAGATGCCAACACTGGATGGCTGCAGTGAAATGAGCCTTTTGTGTTGTTTGCCTTTGAGCAATTAAGTGTCAATTGTTCCTCTCCTTTCTAGAGGAGACATGAACAGATGTACAGTAGAAGATGAAGTGTTTCGGAGTGTTGGGAAAGTCTCAAAGGCTTTAGTGATATTATACCCACAGTTGATACATGGGTCATTGAGGCTGTCGCAGCACTGTCGTGACATTTCATTATTGATAAATACGAGCAACAACCTGGGTATTATCCTAACCTCTATTAACTATTCATAGAGTAAGCGCACAGCTTTGTAGCGGGATGAAAGACGCAGAACTGTCAACCGTACTGTGTGAGGGTGTGTGTTTCCTCTGGACGCAGTGATTGCACGCTCTGCCAGCATGACTCGCTCACATATTGTCTTGGCTTTGAAGGCGAGCTGTCATGCATGTTTGATCACAGGCGAAAACAGACACTCAGAAGTCCCACAATCTTGGCAGACGAGAGCTATGCATTTTCTCGAGCAAGGAATTACATTTCCGCCTTATGAAAACGTTGATCCTGTGCCATTTCTCCACTCCGATGGAATATTTGCTAATGACCAAACACACCTCCAGAAACAGGCCGAGAATAGAAGGGCTCCACCTCAACATCTGCTCCCTCCATCTCTCCAACGGTTCCCAGGAGATCCAAAAGACTAGATCCCTTCCTCCTTTCCACCCATCCTCCCCACTATTTACTTAAAGGGCACACTGAAGGAGCAGGTTGTCCTGGTAACTAACATGGAAAAATTCTGAAATGACACACACGACTAAGCCAACTAGCGTACGTCACAGCAGGGGTCGGATCTGTCCGGAAGCCAACCATCACGCAGTCGTGATCGTGGAATCTGCTCCAGAATAAAATTCAATTAATGAGCTGTATGCTGTCTGTAAATCAAGCAAATATTGATACAGTGAACAGGATGTGAGCTTGGTGGCTCCTTAAAAAATATAAACTTGGCTGCTTGGCAGTCTACACCCATGGAGCTCTTCACCAGCACATGAAGGCACCACGTCAACAAACTTTTCAAACAAAATACAGTTGATGGGAAAAACATACTTAACCAGTGGGACAGTACAGGCTCTCCTGACAAGATCCTTACTTTGGCTCACATTTCCTGTCACATCATATTTTACTTATTTTGATGGCATTTTCGGCAGTTTTGTGGCAGTGAGCATAAGACAGAAAACGCAGTAACTTCTGCATGTTAAACTGGGATAACTGGACACTTCTGGTGTTTACTAAGGGCCTAGAAACATGACACATTTTTGAATCCTTACATCCATTGTGGTCAATGGCCACTATGCTGCCTTGCTGTTCTGTATAAAAAGCACAATGACGGAATTATGGGACAGAGTTGTCTCACCTTTAAGCCAGCAGTGGAGGTAATAACAGTGCTGACATGGTGTCACTGTAAAAGGAACGGCTGGGAGGACAGGACAGGTGGGACATTTTGATGTCATGTTATGCATTCGACTCAACACTGAAAATAAAAAAACATTTTAAAAAAATACCAGCAGTAAGCAACTAACACAAAGAAGAACCATGGCCGAAAATGTCCGCAAATTAGGAAAACAAAGAAACAATGATATACAGGAGCTCCTTACTCTCCAGTGATTGTTACTGCCATGTTATACCATTGTTGTTGTCTGGAAAGGGCTGCCGATGCGTATGTAATATGAATGGATGTATGAAGAGACCATACATGCAGCTAAAGCATTGGAGGCGGGGCCCTGTTCATTCCTATGAAAGCTGCTCATTGGGGCATGAAAGTACCCTGATTTGCCACACAGAGCACAGGGCCCATAGAGCACACGCACTGTAGACTTACGGTGACTTAGAGTACAGCCGACTGCTCCCGAGCAGCTAACCTAACGGAGCAGCCGAACACCTAACTATCTACATTTTATACATCAGGAGACTTAAATGAGTCATTACGCTGGGGTTTTGGCACTCAAAAAAATTATCCACTGATTTACATATGTCTCATTTCCTTTCATGTAAATCAGTGGATTTAAGTCTTTCTGGGCCCCATGGCATCATGGGACAGACACGGGGGGTGTAATTCCACTTTGGGCCACTACGTCAAATTGCCCTCAAAGCCCGATGCTGTTCCTTGGGGCTTCGTTATAGTCACACTAGAAGCAGATGCTGTTGTGTTAAATACCATGACCTGTCACACCTCTTTTACTTCCACAATTCTGGCATACTATCTAATATCACACCCTAGAGCATCATGATGCAGCTGTTGTTTGGTTCTGTGTACAAATGCAAATAAGGCAGTGTAAAAAAGGGATTTTGTGGCATCCCTATAGCTCAATTTCTGTGTATAAAGGAGTACAGAAGACATGTAAGGTATGGCCAGAATATTCAGTTTTTACCCTACTGTGTTTTTCTCGATATGGCTCCTGTATAACAACTACATAGACTGATTATATGATTATAAGAACAAGAGTTTTAAAATAGCCATTCAGAGTGTGTCTGCTAGATTTAGGCCTAGGACACATGCAGTGTTTTTCACAGCCCAGAAAATGTGAAAAAAATGCCAGTTCCCATTTTTCAGGCTGCAATAACTGTGCCATGAATTAAACATAATTCAACTTTAGGAAAGCAGCAACATGCAGTCAATGCCATGTGACAAGAAACAACCATTTATGATGGGCAGATAGTCTTTCTGTCCTTTCTTTTGTAAATATGAAGGAAGAGTTGAACATTTGAGCGCAGAGCTACAAAGGGTTTAGGATCTGCTCCACCTACAATATTTTGGTGCACAGTATAATTAATAAATACCTGAAAGAAGATCAGCCTTGAACTCTGTATAACTGGTAAGTAAGTAATGGTCGCTTGGCAACACATGGTGTAACTCATCTAAGTATCCTTAAGAGTTGATTCAAGAGTAGCATTGCCAGACTTGGGTGTTTTTTTGTGTGTGTGTGTGTGTGTGTATGTGTGTGTGTGTGTGTGTGTGTGTGTGTGTGTGTGTGTGTGTGTGTGTGTGTGTGTGGTGGGGGGGGGTCCACATTTTCCTGGCTGTAAAAGACAGGGCATGTGTCCTAGGCCTAAATCTCACAGACACATTCTGAATAGCTATTTTAAAATCCTTCATAATCATATAATCAGCCTTTGCAGTAGTTGTAAAGCAGCTGTATCCAGAAAAACACAATCAGTAATAACTGAAACTTCTGGCCATACCTTATTATAGTAAGTGATCTGATTTCTGTGATTTCAGCCTAATGAAATGCCTGACTCAGTGTAGACACAATAAAGCTATTTTAAACTGAACAAGAACATAAGCATCGGTGAAAGACGCTGTGCTCTATGGAAGACTATTTTCATCTCTCACATTGTGAGCTTGGAATTAGCAGTTAGTTAGGCACCACTCTGAGATACTGAATATCTATTATTAGTATGACTTCCAAGCTGACAAAACCATTATGTAGCAAAACCTATATCTGTAGTTTAAATCATGGTGCCAAGTATGTTTAAATTATTTTTTCAAAAGTTCCAGGACAATTCAGAATAAGATTTTTTTTTAAAAGGCTGCAGATTTCAGAGCCATATTATTCTGGTTCTATATAGTTTTATTTGACCAGTTTAAAAAGGGAACGAGATGATGAGAACATGATTTAAATAGTAGGATTGAACTTTATTTTTGAGTTTAGCTGTATAAGGATTTGTCCCTCTCTCTGTTTCTATGCCTTTTGTGTTTTCTTCCCTTCCTTCACCACATGTTCTCTGTCATTTTATTTGGACATGCTTGATTTGAACCAATCATGAAAACAGATGCAGGACGATTCTGCCAGCAAGCAGAATAACAAGTGTTTGGTAAAAATTAGCATATGGACACTCGTGGAGAAATGATTTTTACTGCAGGAGTGATTTGAAATGTGTATGTGGACTGATACTGAATTTTTGAAAATTAGGTCAACATTGGACTTTGTTTAGTCTAACACCTTCAAGCCTAAAGGCAGTGAGTGTTACAGTAAATACGCTAACAAAGGTTTTCAGTGAGGTATTTCTCCCAAAACGCACCAGAAGTCAATGTACTGCAGCAGGACCACAGTAAAACCTTGTGTGTGTAGCTCAGCAGCCCTGCTGCATCTGAACCAGACGCTAACATGCAGCTGCTGAACCATTCAGACATGTAAATAGTGGCACTATTCTAGGCGGGGAGAAACGAAGGCGTGGATAATTTGCTCAACTGCATTTCTAGGCAGCACTGTTCTAAATTTAGTGACGTTTCTTCGCTACGGAAACAGCAGGATTGCACAAGGTTTTAATGTGCTGATTGAAAGTCAGGTACAAAAACGACTTGCAGATTTCTGGTTAAAAAAATTACATTTGTTGTCAAAAGCCTGAGACAGGAGATAATACGGGCCAATTATTTACCTACTTACAGTAAGTTTGAACTGTGAACCCAGAGAGTCCCAACATAAAGCTTTTCTGCGACAGTGAAAAAATGAAATACAGACCTACAACACGTAATTTGAGGCTCACAAAGCTTTATCTCTGTAGTATGTAATCAGCTGCATCCTTGAGCGGGGCTAAAAAGAGAAGTAAAGGTTGCTGGAGAAATAGAAAAAAATTATTTTTCAGACACTGCAATGTCACTCAGTGTTTTGCATGTGTTAAAGTAGATTTAACAGCGTATTCCTTCTGCTGGTGCGCTGCTGCTCGGCAAACTGAGATGAACAGTGGAGTGTAATGTAATGTTGCCTGACGGACAGCAGTAATGGATAATAAATCCCAGGTTCAGGTGCTGTTTGATCATAAATCACATTCAGAGTGTTGGCCAAAGTCAAATCCATCAGGCTGCAGTGCAACAGGGAGCACTGTGCTGGAGATGTGAGAATAAATCCCATTTTGCTTAATGGTTTGTCTCAGTAAACAGCAGAACATTAAACAATCATAACTTTCACTGATACTTTGTCTTTATTAGGACAAACATCATTGGATCTTTGGTATCTGGGGCTAAAATGGGTCAAAAATTCCGCAAGTAAACACGAGCTGGATATAGAATACTTTGATAGGAAAACTTTCACTACATAAAAATACATTCCTCTGCTATAATTTAAATGTTTTTCATATATTTTTCATATCCAGATTCATGAGCCAGGGGGGTCCAGTGAATCAGAATGTATCATCTGCTCTGTGGCAGAAACCCAAGCAGTGGGAAGCAGTTGAAAGGTTCACTAATATGATGTTTTGCTGCTTGTTTCTTTTACTGCAAGGTCATCATAAAGATAAAAATAATCCCCCGTGACAAATTTGTTTTCAAAAGGTTTCACTCTCCTTCTCTATCATCTCCGAGAAATACTGCCCGATAGTGCTGACTCCAATAGAATGCTTTGATCGGGGCCTGATGTATTACCCTGTCTTTCCTGTAATTCAAATGCCTCCACCACTTGTTTTGGGGAGGAACATGAGAGTGTGAAATGGTCCTTTGGGAATCCCACTACAGGGCTCCTTTATTCCCAGACACATGTTGAGGCATGTCAAATTCCTAATCTGATGAAAACACTTGCCAATGAAAGATAATTGTGCAAATGCAAATACGCAGCCCACTTGGTAGGAGGCACCATTTATCAATGCAGCTTGATTTTGCAGGCAGCAATTTGCTTGTCCTGGCCGGGGTTCAAAATGAGATGAGAATCCTGCAGTTGATGCTTCAAGCATTGTTGATAAATTTGTCCGGAATGTGATTGCAGCCAACATGTAAGATATGGGACAGCAGAAATTATCCACTCACTGAGATATAATGACTTGTTGAACTATGGGGCTTTGTGTTCAGCCTCTAATGGAACCTCTGAACAATGCTTGCATTTTTTTGCATAGGCTCCCAGTCTCCATAAATTTGAACAGGGCAAACTACAGTATATAAAGTAGACCTTTGTTGCTTATCATTAATAACGCACGACTTGTTCCTCGGCAATTTGCTTCAAAGATAAGCTGGCTGATTTATACCAGAACCGGTTACAGAGAACGGCCAATTATGCTGTATGTCTGTAAGAAACACGGCCATGTGTAATGAGCAACAGTTGAGATAGTGGGCTAAACCTGATTTATACATTATATGAGCACTAACAAGCTGCCAGTAAAGCTAACATGGACAATATATCCAGAAAACTCTTAGCTAGAGACTATTCATGTCTGTGTGCGCACTGTGTGTTTGTTGCTCTTAATCTGCTTGGTTTGGTTACACACGTCTGCGCCTCCTTCATCGTAGGTGCATTTTCAGTTGTCTCTCTGTCATCTCCACGAACTTTTTGCTAAATTTAGGCTAAATTTAGGATCTTACGTATATTTTGCATGTGTTAGTGGTAGGGATGTCCCGATCAAGTGTTTTGCCCCCAATCCCAATGCAAGTCATTTGATATTGAGTATCTGCGGATACCGAGTCCCGATCTGATACTTATATTAATCTGGATAATACAGCTGCATAGTGCGCACTTCAGGTACTTTAAATTTATTCAAATCAACCCAGTGTACATACTTGACAGTTTAATAGCTCTGCAATGCAATACAAGAAAAAAATGTCTGCATACAAACAGTTCCTGCTGTTTACTTTATTTTATTTTTTACAGAATAACAAAGTAAGAAAACTAAAAATATTTTTACATGACTCTTATCACACTTCCACTTAGTGCAGCATTTGTTTTTCAACCAAATAACAAAGTAAACAAACTGAAGTGTCTCTTCAGAGATTACTCTCAAATCCACTTCTTGTATGAGCATGATAAAAATGAGTTTCTACTTATTGGAGTAGCAACATTACAATTAAAATCTTAATATCTACCACAAATCGTGCTCTTTGTTTACGACACCCGTGTGACAGCGGAAACAAAGGATCGGGCGGGACACATGCTCAATATAACCGATTTGCATCAGTTAAGAAATGCACTGATAGGGCCAGACACCAATCCTTCAAATCTTATCGGGACATCCCTAGTAGTGGTGTTTTTGTGGTTGGCTTGGGCAGTGGTGACTTGTTACTACAGTCTGTTCCTGCTGTGGATCACTGATATCTGCTGTTAGATGGCGGCTGCAGAGCTGTGCTGCCCATGTTGCAGGAGGAGCAACCGTGCGGCCGTCTTGCTTAGATTAGGATGTTTGGACAGTTAAATCCTTCCATAACCAGAACCATCCGGAGAGACGGACAATTATAAAGCTGTAGCCAAACTTGTAAGACGATACCAAAAAAGGGCTAAATTACAGGTCACAAGTTAAAGGAGATGATGGGATCTATGTTTATTGTGGTTGTGTATAATTACAAGTGAAAAAAAAATGATGATTGATTGATTGTTTGTTGCTGTTAATTGGCTTGGTTTGGTTATAATATCTTTATATATGTGTATGAATAAGACCTTTTGGTGACCAATAAAAAAATCATCAGTGGTGAAAACGAAGCGTGCTGTTAAAAGCTAATCAAAATAGACGTCAGATCCATTCTGTGTTTTGATGGCGTCTCATTTTTTCTGTGCTAATGGCAAAACCATGGCATTGATATTACAAGTTAATGGCTACACAGGCTCGACCTCTCTTATGTGAGTGCTCCAAAATAAATTAGGTCTTCTTTATATACTTTATAATGAAAAATAGATAGATTCTAAATGTTGCTTTGAAGCCAGAGTCAGGGACACGAGCCTCAAGCTTTTTGTTGATCAATACAATTCTGAAGCCACTTCCTCTTTAATGGCTGGCTGATCAAGGTCGGCAAAGAAGAAACATTTGCGCTGCAATTTTATTGAAACTTAAACAACAAAACTAAAACTTGAAAAGGCTGAAAGCACTTAGTTGGATGTTTCTTCAATTTAACAGGGTCTCAGTATAACAGCAGTAAGACCAAATATACCTATTCCAAGAAAAAAGGTCTTGGAATTATTATACTCTGCAATTAAGGTTGTTTTTGAATGAAGGGTAAGCTTGAAATACGACTCAGACCTCATCTTTGCTGCTTTTAGATGAACTTATGTCCTGCATCAGCCTTATGAAATACTACCCTTGTGCTTTGTTCTTCGAGTACATTTAACTGTGGATGCTTTACTTAAATCACCTTTTACATGCTTCTTTTATAATGTTTTAAATGTGTTTCCTTTCCCCCTGTTGTTGTATTTCAATGTTCTGTGTGAAGCACCTTGAATTGCCTTGTTGCTGAAACATGCTATACAAATAAACTTGCCTTGCCTTGCCTTAAAAAGAGACAAAGGCAACTTAGGTCACAGCATCACAGGTGGAAATCTTCTTTTAGCTTAGAGTTCATGTTGTGACGTAATGTGACTGTTTCTAAAGCACTGGAGTCTATGGATGTTCATCTACTTTTTCTCCTTTCTTGCTCATGAGTATAAAGGCAAAATGCAGAAAACGCATAATCATTCACTGCTTTTTTGTTTTTAAGTGAACAAGGCGACAGACATTTTTGTTGTCAGTTGCTTAGCAACCGCATTCTAACGGGTTAAAGCACTTGAATCCTGAGCATAGTGTGTACTCGACCTCCTATGTTGAAGCACGACCTCAAGCTCCACTTAAGACGGTTTTATGTTAAAAATCCAGATCAACTGATTTGAGTACCAAGTGATAATTTTCTATTGTTGAGTGCAAATGGTTTATTTAGTTATTTATTTTTTAGATGTATAATGGCACTTTCAAAACTTTTTATGTTGTTCTTTTTTTGTGAGTATTTTTTAAACATTTCTTTTTCAGGTTATACATATGAAATGATACACATCATGCATATAAGAGGACAAATTACCAGAAGCCTGGTGGTCTTACTAATAGCTTTAAAACATTTTTACACTTTTAATATCGACATGACTTTGTTCTAAAAGACAAAGTAGATTCTGTATTGTTTTTTTTCCTTTTCTAATGTGCAAGGTTCTTTAGAAAGAACAATGCTGTTATTCATATTACATCCAATAATATCAGCAAACATGGCACCTCAAGTGCTACAATGCAGTCAAACAGCAGAGTGGGGAAATGCAGTCATACTGTACATGTGTCATACACACTTCTGTGCAGAAAAGCTAAACCCATAATCCATATTGAGTTTTGCTTAGGTAAGCTTGCCTCCACTTTAGAAAACAAACAACCCGAAACAAGAAAGCTACACTTGTATGGCAGGGAAACATTGATGTCTTGTAGAGTGATGGCAGCTTTGCCATGTAGACATATTGCAAAGGCAAGCTTTTTGAGCGGGGCATTGTATGGAAGTAAATGGTTTTCAATCTTTCCTGACTCTAGACAAAATGGCTCTTTGAAATGTGCCACACCACAGGAAATAAAACATTGTACTTACATTTTAGAGGCTGTCGAAGATAACATTCACCTCCAGATAATTCTATGTTGTACTGTATATTCAACATTTTGAGTGCACATGCGCTTACACAAGAATAGTCAGCGGCATAATAAAAGCGGACTCATGGGACCTTGATGAGAGGCTCTGGGATCATGGCCTTTTCACACCGGTCATATTCAGGGCAACTCAGAAAAACAAGATAAAGGCTCAACAGTAATGTTCGCAAGGCTGCCGATGACAACAATTTGGGGAAATTGGAAACAAATTTTTAACCTTTGGTTGCGATCAGTAGCAACCAATTTTTAACATAAAAAGTAGAGACAGAAAACAGCAAAACATGCACCCTGAAATATTCAATTTAATATTTGTTGTATTAGTGATATTTCAATACTGCTGCAACAGTCAGTCAAAAACACAATGAGGAAATACTGCCTGTGCATTGGTGTTTTTACACACACGCATCGGCATCTGTTGTAGAGGCAATGGCAAAGCAAATTATGTTGTTTGACACTGAAGTTAAACTGCCTTTACGTACAAAAAAAGGATATAGTACATCCGTTTCAAGCGTTGTAAATGTCACTGCCTTCATACTTCCATGCATCCTTCATTCTACTGCTCCATTTCTTACATTTTTAGAAAACGTGCAAAATTACGAAGAAAATGAACGCAAGTTACAGACAGGAGTCTCCATCTGTGTCCATTTATGTATCTAACATTGAATGTGCAAGTGCATGTGCAAATGGATTCCCCTGACAAAGAGACAGATGAAAGGGGGTGAAACATCCCTGCGTTTTAGAGTTTGATGGAAAATGATGCTGAAAAGCATGTACAGCACATGTACAGTGTCAGATAAAACACAAACCACAAAAAAAACTGTCTGGTTGATGTAACAAAACTTAAACATTCTAAAACATTCTTTTATGCCACGTTTTCATTATTAAACTGATGTATGACAGCAAATTGCTGGTAAAATATCTTACATTTGCATCACTCACTAGCCAAAAAAAACCCAATGGTTATCTACTGAGTGGCTGGTAGATTTTAGAATTCACCAGCCAGAGTAGCAGCTGGACTAAAAGTTAATTTACAACCCTGAAGGTGATTAAAAATGGCAACCAGAAGTTCAGATTTGGCAACCCAAACATTAGTTATATGGCCTGAAGGTTTCAGGAAATCCCAAAGATTATTTTCTTTAAAGATCATTTTTATGTCTTTTTGCCTTTAATTGACAGGACAGATTAAGCATGAAAGGCGGACAGAGGGGATGACATGGTTGGTGTCAAACCCCCAGCCGCTGTGGGAAGGACACAGGTGTATGGAGCACCTGCTCTACCAGGTGATCTAATGGGCGCCCCAGGAATTTTTTTTAACCACTAGAAGCCACTAGCCTTTCATTGAATCAAGAGTGCAGCACTTACTTTTTTGACTAATAGTGATTGGTTATGGCATTGCATACAAATCCATAACCTAATTAATTAACCAACACCATATTTATTATTTACATTTCTGGCAGCTGATGCTGTAATATAGGGTGACTTACCCAGTGTGAGCAGGTAGGCATTCAAGCATCCTGAGCACACTTTGACAGCACACATGCCTACTGATGGATTCATAATGGCTGTTGCGAGAACTGACTATATGACCTTTCAGTTACAAGGCGGTCTCTCTAACCACTCGAAGAGTCCGCCACCACGACATCCATAAACCTTGGTCAGGGAATTTCTAGCTCAGTGAACAAGCAACCAAAAGTGCGCAGGATCGAAAGGTTAGCCAAGCAGCAGCACCGCAAGACTTCCCCAGAACTTGTGTTGCTGTCAGTAATGTGTTTCAGCGGACCTGACAACATACTTACGCGGTACTTATCTCAGAGAACATCACGACAAGAGCAGATAAGAGACTAGAGCTCTGTCCTCATTTTCCAGTTCATTTTTCATTTCACCCCCACCTCCCTCTCCCTTCTTCACTCTCCTTTTCACCAGCGCTCTGCAGTGGATTGTTGAATTTCCCCTCCTCTAGCTATCATCCTCCATGAGTTGGCAGAAATTTTCACACAGCTTTTGGCCTGAGATCAGTGAAGCACCTTGGGCACAGAACAAAATATAGAACCGGGACGTTGAGACAGACACAACCTCCCGCAGCAATCTCCTCCCAAGCAATTTTGATAGCAGGGGTGGCGGTGTGGGTTATTCCCTCTGTAATACACTATGAGGCCCTAAGCTTGTTCCCTGCACAGTAGAGAGCACTCGCTTCCCCCTGCATGACTCTCTGTTGACAGTCAGACAAACAGACATCCAATCTCCGGTTTGGATGATTACGCTGCTATTGACCATGACCTTATCATTCACGTGTAATTTGTGTGAGAGAATTCACGCACTGTTTTATAGCGGAGAGAGAAGACAAGCACAGCTTCCTCTCTTTCTTTTTTTTTCAGCATCAACAAGGACAGGAGGCTTAAACATTCCAAGGCAGCTGGTGATCATTTTGCTTTACAGTTGCCTTGACAAGAAACTATATGAAAAAAAAAACAGATCAATGTGGATCTGGGGTCAGATCCAAGAAGCAGGTTTAGTGAATTACCTGGATAATTTTGCTGAGTAAAACCTGGAACCCCCTCAAATCTGCAAACGTGGTGCGATGTTACTAAAGAAAGCTCTCTGGCTTTCAGTGGTGGACAAAATACACATCTCTATTACTTGAGTCAAATTATAGATACTCTGGGTCAAACATCGCTCTAATACAAGTAAAAGTTGCAGAGTCAAATTATTACTTGAGTTAAGGTACTGGAGTACTTGGTTTTAAGAATACTTGCTTAATGCATTTTTATATATCGTTACAGTGCATTTACAGAACCTAATGACTGTAAAACAATTCACTAAATGTATTGACTTGCTTGTAGTACTCAGTAAAGCAAGTAAACAAGTCAGTTTGTTGTGTTTAATCTTAATAGATTTAATACTTGAAAATGAAATAATCATTAACAACCAGACTCACAGCAGAATCTAAATGACTATTGGCTTTAATTTGGACCAAACGATGTCGACTGCTTTCTCGACAGCGCCTACATTAATTCAACTTCTATTACACAGCATTGCCAGAAATTTGACACGGTCTAACCTCTCCTCTCCACCTGTTTCTACCGATGAGCTGTCCAATCTGAGTGCAGCATGCATGAGGTAATGGTATTGGAAAACCTCTTCGAAAAACAAACCACATGCAAAACTGCACGGTCACAGTTGATGGACTTTTACATTTTAGAAAAGAAAACAAAATATCTGCTGACTTCAAAGCAAATTTAACTAGTAATGACAGCCTTTATAAAAATGTAGGTGAGTGAAAGTCATATGTTTCCAAAAAAGATCTCAAAATCTGTAATTAGCTACAATACTTAGGTAAATGTACTTCATTACCATCTACCACTGCCAGCTTTAAACTGGAACAGTCCTCTGGGTGAACGTTTAGCCCAACATTCAAGCTTGTTTTTGGTTTGTTTTATGGTCCATGAGTTATTTCATTGATCAGGCCGATAACAATGGCAGCCTTTCAGTGAAATATGAACTGCCAGCAAGAGAAGCTTAGCTTTCTCATTATTAAAAACCTTCTGCATCCATCTCTGCCACTTTTGATGCCTGTGGTTAGGGCCAGTATTGACGCTTTATGTGCTTGAATCATGTTTATATAGAGCAAACAGATCAAGTTGATGTGTTATTCCAGCTCTATCATCAGCTCCTCAAAGGCATTCACAACAAGCTGAATCCTGTCTGTGATACAGTATAGATAAGAGAATTAATCCGTGTCACACTAATGGGACAAAGGAAGGGTTATAATTTACATCCATTGTCAAATAATGCAATTACCAATAACCTGTGATACTTTTACAAAAAAGTGGTGCTCCTCTGTAGCTGGCTCAGGCTCTAAGAGGGAGTGAGTTACACGGAGGGATGTTATTGTTTCAAAAAGAGGCTTTAAATTTGTGCCACTAAATGCAAATTAATGCCTTTGAAGTACAAAAATCTTAGAAAATTAAAGGCTTTTTGTGTTGTTGCATGAATAAACCTGCGAGCGGCAAAAGTTGGCACAAAAAGAACCTAGATGAAATAAATTAGAAGGCTGTTTTGTAAGCGGTCAAAAACAACTACAACCATCTCATCTTTTGAACTGTTTTAGACCAAACTAAAAAGGAAGAGTCGGTAAGTAGTGTCAGTCTTTTTTGCATTAAAGAGCATATTTTTGTTATTGAAGAGGAACCTCTATCAGGGATGTGCAGGCAATTACACCAAATGCTCCCATGCATGAAATCCCAGCTGGTTGTTATTGATAAATTTCCAAACACCTCGAAAGACTTTTCAAATTACCTCTCTCCCTTATTAAAACTTAACTCATGCATTTCACCCCACCCCCCACCCCCCATCCTTTTTTTTTTTTTTCCAGGGGTATGTGCGAGCGTGTTTGTGTGATAGTGCAGGAGCAAGCAGGAAAATATGCTTGCAAGAGTGAGAGAGAGAGAGAGAGAGAGAGAGAGAGAGAGGAGGAGAGATAAAGAAAGACAGAGGGAGAGAAAGAGAGAGTGTGTATGTAGGATTGGAGTGCTGGACATACGAACAGACAGCATCCATTTATCTCCTCCTGGAGTACCAATGGGTAGGGCTTCATTATTAGTAGGGAAGTCGTAAACCGAACATATTTTGAGTCTCGTCTGTATTCAAGCGGCATACCTCTGCATTAACACAAGCCATTTCTCTTTACATGGCTGAATGAGATTCCCTTTAAAACCATCTGAAGGTCAAATGAATTGCTATCCTCCAAGGGTATACAAAATCTCAAGTTCCCCTCCCTAAATATTCCCTCGGTTCGGTGTCATCTCTCAAGGATAGATCTGCTTATTCGAAATGACATCTTAATTGTGCTGAGTGGAGATGAATGGATTGGATAAATGCAAATGAATAAGTAAGAACAGCCGTTAAGTTATTTATTTCCTCCAGTGCAAAACACCCTTCAACATATGAGGTGTGTTTGGATCCTTTCAAAACAACAATGCCACTTAACGAGGCACGTGCTTTGTGCTCGAAACATACCAAAAACAATAGGCAGACAATAAAAAAAAGGAAACAAGCACAGTCCCCCTCTGTAATCATGCAGCACATTTACTATAAAAGAGGTGACGAGATGCTTTTACTGGCCCTTTCAACTCTTATTTCAATAAACCATTTATCTGCATTGTCGTGGGACAAATTTGTCTTTCCTCTCACCAAACACTGAAAACCCCTGGTTGCGTGAGATTTGTGCTTCGGTTTGTAAACAAGCGACTGCCCATTCATGCCGGATTCCCAGTTTGGTTCGACAACCTCCACAGAGGAGTCAGAGAGGCCGCCATGTCTGTTGTCTCTGCACTTGAACCCATCCTGCCCTCCAACCTAAGCCCGGGCAGATAAGAACATCCCGCCCATGAGCACATTTAAATGTAAATGTAGCTCCATGCGGAGGCCTTCATGAATAAAGACACAGTTCCAACTGCGACAAGCCTTTATTACGGTGTAATTAATCATCTCATTGGGCTGGAGATTAATAGCGAGGGAAAATTAAATGCATCTTTGCACACTCTGCAGAGATTGATTTTGTAAGCCTCAGAAAAATAATGAAAGGTGCAATATGATTAAAATAAATGACACTGCATGTTGTTCGGCCCTCAAATATTTACAGGGTGTAAATATTTATCAGCAAAGTGTTAAGAGACACAGAATAGCAGCCATCAGAGCTACTTTAGAGAGGGACACATTTCACTCTGATGGATGTGAACTTTTTTCCCTGAAAGCATAATAATGACACATGCTTTGAAGTCGGAGCACTCCGTAGACGCCTGGAAATGCTACATAAAACAGCAGCCCTTTCTTAACACTTCCTATATGTGTCACAAAGATGTAGTGACAAGGCCCTGCTGGGAATTTGTTATGTATTCTGCACATGCACCCTCAGTCCAGTCCTTTGAGACGCAGACATAAACCCACAGCTATAAAGTAAAAGCTCAGTAAGACCTCTCCCCCCTGATAGCGTGGAGGCCACAGCAGCTCAGACAGCAGCAGAGGTAAGTGGCACAAGTGCCACGCAGCGACGCAAGGAGGCAGGCTGCCACTTCTGACTGGTCTGTGGGCTGCAGAGGTGTTTGTAAGGCCGGATTAGTATGCACCGGCTGTCGAGTCACGGTGGGGCACGGTGTCTATGCTGACAAAGCACAGGTGGAAAGAGTGAGTGTGCTAACAAAAAGGCAGGTTTCCTTTTATGCTATAACACTTAGTCTGTCATCAAAACAATATGTCACCCCCTCTTTTATTCTTTTTCTCAGATCAGAGGGTTTTTTTTCCACGTGATTTTCTTCTGGTAAAAGGGTGGCAGTATGAAGTGGTGGTGATCTGCAGAATGAGATGTTAAAGGGTGCACATGCATCTGTTGTGTGCAACAGCAAATTCTAACAAAATGAACATGATGGATAGTTTTTTATTTAATCCTTAATTTGCTGGCTGAGTTCACTAAGAACATATTCTTATTCACGGTGACAACGCAAAGGATCAGTAGCAGGGAGAACAGGAGTAATACACGGTCGCATAGCTGGAAGCAATAATGGATTTCTTACAGAGGCTAAACACCTGTTGCTCTCATCACAGAGCTGGATTTTTAGCTTTTGATGGCGCTGACAAGAAAAGTTATTATTAATATCATAGTATTACTATTTTACTGTACGTAGTATTGCAGCCACCAACAGCCGGTAGCACTACTGCAAACAGCGCTCTTGGCGTTTGCCCATATCTTTAACTGCCTCTGCTGCTGGCTGCTTTGAGGCGATATTTTTATATTAGAGAGCAGCTCTGATTCATGTTTGACCTCCCTGCCACACCAGCCCTTTTGAATGCAGTGCTGGCAGAATAATAAATGCTCTTGTTGGTATAAAAATGGAGAAATTTCATGACTGTGAGGATTAGAAAGTAAATTCATAAAACGATCACGTAGATGTAATGTAAAAAGCATGAAGAAAGGCTGCTACCGGATTGACAGTTAATTCCTGCATATCAGCTGAGGTGAAAGGAAAATTGGAATATTGCATTTTTCCCCGTGAACACACTTCCAACTGATTTGCATGGCTCACCGTGTTTGAGTCCTAATTTTAAACTCAATGGTTTGTGCCTGTGGTCAGGAATATTTCCATGTTTAGTCCAAACAGGCACAAATCTATCACCGTGATTAAATATTCCACAATATTTATTCTTCTTGAAGGTCATTTCTGACATTCGCTGGTCAACAACATGATGTCACCAAATAACAACAAAGACAATATGTTTCACCTTGCTTCCATACTCCCTCTAAAATGTATGCAATGTATAAAATCTATATTAAATGCCAAGACTCATAAGCAACTGCTTGCCTCTAACAAAAGCAGACACCAGATTGCATGTCTCATCAATGGTGCACTCCATTTAACATGAGCTGACAGACAGATTGCAATTTGTTTTACACACACCCTTTATGACAGCGTCCTTTACCATCCAGCAAACATAATATCATGTAGGTACTTAGTGCAGAGTTTTTTTGCTGAATACATTTCCCTCTTGACCTTGAGACAAGGTGTCATATATTACGCCGTTGCCCCCGCAAAAATTAAATCTCCCCGTGTGTCCTTGTATCAATGATTAAAGTTACAGCTGTTGACGTTGTGTTGTTTAATTTGCTTGGTTGGAAATAATTACATAGCGCCACTTGTGATTCCATTGCTTGTAAAATTCAAAGGACACAAGTGCGAGCAATGGATGGTGAAATGCAGGCTGTTGTGTACATGATTGCTCCACTAGCTGTTTTTATGATAAGGTCTCTGTAGCCCCCTGGCACCACCCGGCCCCACCATCCCCTCCTGCTCTACCGTTGATTCATGTGAAGGGGGTGACATCTTAAGGCACATACCTGCTGGGTGATGCTCCTTGCATCCAATATTTTTCCTTCTATATATACACAATCCCATGTTGTCAAGTTACATCAAGCTGCATGACTTCAGAGTCCCCCCCCCCGTGCACAGACTCTGCTGTACAACTTATCCATAACCCTCTGCAAAAGCACTGTGTTGCGTTGTCAGATCACATTACAGCATGCACATGCAGTCATACATTAGTTACACAAGGGGGCTACAGCTTCTTTGATTCCTAAAACTGCTCTCATCTCCTGAGGAGCCCTCCCTGCTCTATAAGCACATGTGACCTGCCATCAGTAAACATCAAGGACAATAGCAGTGATCCTTGAACTGTAACTTTTTTTTCTATTGCTCTCCCTGATTCCAACATATGGCTTTTCACCTGAGACATCTGACACTGAAGGAATTATTTAAAGAGCTATTATTTTTTAAAGCGCCGACGTTAACATACACATCTTATGCTTCCGATTCTGGCTATTCATATAGGCTGCATGTCTCTATAGTAACCTGATAAGACACCTGCTTTAGTGACATTTTATAGCTCTTAAAGCTGTACTTATTAATAATTTTATATTAACAAATGGATGAAATGTCTTTTTGTAATCTGAAAAGTGTTTCTCGATGTGACAGAGTCTGAGAGAATTATCACTGGAGTTTGCAGTTCCACTGAGCTCTATGGAGCGTTTTAGCATCGTTCACTTTATGGTTTTGGTTTTGCAGCCCGCAACTTTACTGGTTTGATTCATTCTCAGTTCAGCAGCAGTTTTTCTTCAGCAAAAAAGCTGTAAAAACCTACTGTGGATTACAGCACCAAATAGCCGACAGAGACAGCTAGTGACTAGCTGGTGAACACAGTGAAGCATATGGCAGCTAAAGAGGCAGATATTTCCCTGAGGAGTTTGAGACCAAAAACAGAGCTAAAAAGACATTTAAAAAATGAACTTACATTTGTAGGGTGGCAAAACACATAATTCAAGAAATTAAATGAATGGTAATGTTTCACCATGTCTCCTGATTGTGTAAATAGAGTGGATGTAGCTTGAATGGCTGTCTAAAAAATATCAATCTTGTGGCTCTGTTAGACTTTACAAACGTTATCGAACTGGATGGCTTAAAACTAGACAGTGAAATGAGCATTTCACGGGGGTTTTGACACTCACAAAAAATTATTTACTGATTTACAGATGTCCCTTTCCCAATGGGGAAAAGTCTTGCTGGGCCAGTGGGCATCACATGACCAACCCCGATGGTGTAATTCCACTTTTGGCCACTATGTAAAATTTGCATCAGAGCCTGGTGCACTTCCTGGGGGAGATTTACAAACTGCATGTCTGTTGCCTGACTGTAGCTTCTGTCAACTCTACAGTACCATTACCTTCGCCTCCAACCTCAGCATTCACAGTGCTTTTTAGTCCTTTACTTACTTTATTTTTCATTAGTTAGGTTTGTGCATATTGTTAATAGTGTTAGCTGTTTGTTCCTGTATATAGTGATTTCTCCAAGCTGGAGTCAGTACTCACTCCAGAGCTAATGTTAACAAACCTCACTTCATTCAGCAGCAGGGAAACAAGAGAATGGAAACTACTACATTCACTTGATATCTTCACATCTTAACTTAAACTTTCCTTTGCTCCAGTCGCTTTCTTTTATCCACATTCACTGTCATTCTTCCTCTGTCTGACGCTCTACAACATACCCCTTACCATACTATGTGCTGGTTCGGCTATTCTCCAAACACCCCTCTTACAAAATGAATATCAACTTTTTAAGATGATAAATTGCCAGTGTTTCCTTGACAGCTTGATCCACCAAAAATCACTTTATGCAGCTTCGACTTCATTAAAAAAAATATTTGATGATTAGCCCACAGAAATTTGCTTTCTGAGACAGTCAAAAAGCCCATTTATATAATCTTACATATCCAGTGATAACACAATCACTGGAAATGTGCTGGCATGATTACCATCAAATCAAATCTCCTCATAGCTCTTTATTGATTTAATCTATGTACATGATCTTCACCCAACAATTCAATAAGAATACTCTTCAAACTGGTAAAAGAAAAAGACAAATGTTGAACCAAAAATCAATCACTTACAATAAAATCAGACAGGATACCTTAAAGATACCTTTGAAGGTTGGGGTGAGACATTCCCTGACTATAAATGGAAGATGTTTCACTTTTGAACTTTGAGATTGTGCTACAAAGACAGCAGCGAATACCTTATTCTGCTTATTGTAGATTCAGCAATGCCCCTGAGACATTGGCCTCTTCTGAATCAGCTTCCATCCGAGAGTCTCAGGGGAAGCCTTGTGGGATGATAAAAGAAAAGCCAACCTAAAGTAGACAGATGTCCCAATCACCTTCAGCTCTGGGAATTGTTAGATAGCTCTTTTCTGCATTAAAGAACATCTACGTGGATCAAAAACATCCCAGGATGGCCTGGATTCTTAACATTTGCTTTGATGGAGAGTTAGGAACGTGTATAGGGGAGCAAAGCTTCAACAACTATTTATCCTCCTCTTTTCCCCTTGTATGTAGAGGGGAAAAGCCAAGTGTGTCTTTTTGTCTGAATATCTGATTGATAAAAAGACCTCAGCTTCGATGTGCCAAACAATATGCTCAGCAGCGCATGTTTCTGATCCGGTGAACCATACACGGCTTACGAAATATATGGAAATCGGATCTGAATGTAAATCTTAAGAGAACCTTTAATATCATCGCCAAATGTCAGAGCCCAAGATACTGAATGGGACAAGAAGTGTACTCTTGGTTTGTGAGTGGTGTAAAATCTCATCTCATACCTTGAGTCAAGCTGTGGCTGTGGGCCGGCTGAAATCTCTCACTTTTCTGTTCGGTTCTGGCCTTCTTGAGATAAAGACTCCAAAGTCAATCTGCCCACTGCTGATCACTGACTCTAAGCCACTTTTATCCTCACTCAAGTGACCAGGAATCTGAACTAGAAGTCCATTCTTCCAACCTCACAAAAGAGAAAACGTACACCACTAAGCAAAAAGCTTAACCTGCAGCTCAAGTGGTGCCTTTGAGCTTAACTCTGCAAAGCTGACATATTCACATCAAGAAAAGCCACAGCAGAAAGGAAGAAAATTGCTTCAGTCTTCATATTTGATATGATAATGAGTTGTTTTGGAACACAAGGCACTACCCTGAAAGCGCTGCTGTTACCATATTTACCTCTGCCATGTGACGTGTTACGTGATTACCTTCATTTGACCATTTGCTTGTTTGCTTTTTTCTGACCTGAGAGTATCCCGAGAACTAATGGCTGCTTTGGCATGAAATGTGCTGTGCACATTCATGCTCCCAACAGGGAGGAACATATCGATTTCTGTGACCCGACTTTCCTCAAAAGCCACCTCGAGGTCAAACTTTGCCTGCTCTCATGGCACTCTGCCTGGGTGGTTAGCACTGTTGACTCACACAAAAATGTCCTGAATGTGAACTCCTTTCAGGCTGACTGGAGAGAAAAAAATGCAAGCTAGGTACAGTAGTAGAAATACTTTCAGTACTGTCATAACTATCCCACCAGCTTTAAACAAGACAGCCTCAGTTGTACTACTGATTGTCGGGATGGGTTCAATTGTGAAAGATGAATTCTCAAAAGGACTAATTAAGTGCAGTTCAAAGTGATACTCTTCATAAAAGCTATCATCAAGTCAAACACTCAACCTTTGTAGGTTTGAAAAATGGCTTTAAAAAGTTAGTAGTTTCCTACTTCACAAAAAATCTGAGGGTGTAGTCAGGTTGAATTCATGTGGGTCTCAATGTATTCTAATGAAGCCAAATTATAAAACAAGACTAGTCTACAGTAGGACTGGACCCAACTCAGAATGATTCCAGTCGACTTGGATTCGGCAGTTTAATACAAAAAAAAGTCTGAATGGGCTCCATGGGATGGTCTGTGAGACAGCAGCATTCACGTTCTATAGTAAAAAAGTTAAAGGTATGCGCAACAAATTTTTTTGCAGACACTAGATGGCAACAAACGCAAGAGACTGTAATATATTAACTCTCTCCGTGTCACTGCCTGCATGTCTGCAGCTGCAAAAAGAAGTGTGAAAGTCAAGAGTCCTCGCTCTACAGCAAAATCTGGGGACCAAAACGTCCCCAGAAATACACTGCATAGAAAAAAACAACTGCTCGACTTCAAGCAATCTCAGCTGACTGAGAGTCTCGAACTGATGATTTTAGCCTCTAACTCTTAAAGAGCAAATCTTGCCTACAGTCACGCTAGCGTCTCTGTGAGGCTGCCCTTTTTTTAAGTAGATGTCAAGAGATGTCACTGAATAAGTGAAGCGCAGGTTACACAGGACGAAAAGTCAGGTGATCACCGAAAACAATAGGATTCTTCTTCTAGGGAGCATAAATGGACTAAATTGCATAGCAATTTGTCCCGTTGATGTTGATATAGTTCAATTTGGACCAAATCAGTGGGCTGACAGACCACAGCCATGTTGCCACTGTTGCTAAAATCCGTCTCAAACCTGTGTAATCCTCTTGTCTATGGTACTGAGCATTCAGATAAATAGTGGAGAAATGGATTTTGATAGAGAAGCAGCTTGAGAAGTCTTTATAACATTTCTGCTCCTTTCTTTTTTTACCCCACTGTGAAAACTTGTCACTATTGGAATGCATTGTTACTGACAAAAATACAACCTGCCAAAGATGCACTACTCCATGAAAAAAAACAAAAACTTTTCTTCTATTCTCCTGTCAAACATATAGGAGGTGTTTGATAAAAAATCACTTTACATACCTACTCTTATATAACTGTTCTGTCATCTAACAGAGCAGAGTTGACTGCAAAGTTAACAGGCACTGAGGAGATTTTCTGACTTCGTGGATATTTGAATGCTGCTGTGTGTTTTCTTGTTTAGATGAATTCGAATGGGAAAACAAAATATGACTTCCACTTGGTTCATTTGAAGTCTTTAGTTACCTCGGTGTGGTTAGGGTTATGCTGGAGCTTTAGGAGATGAACTAATTATTGTTAGGCTGTGAGATGGATCTAAAGGGGGTGTTCTTGCCTGGAGAAAGATGACCTTTTGTTTGTTTCTCTGTTGTGGACTGGTGAGAGTGTAGACCAGTGGTTTCTGGTGGATCATGACCTACCCTTGGGATATCTATCTGGCTGTCTACCAACTGTAACCTGAAAAGCAACCCTCCTGTTGATTACAAATGTACTGTAAGTGGTGCCTTGTCAATATTTTACACTCTGATATACATGAACATGATTCTTGGTTCAATTTAATACAGCCAGCTTAACTATTTTACTGTTCATTGTTTCTCACAGACTTGGAATCTATCGAGAGTGATTCATGTTCATGAAAAAAACTGTTCATGTGGCTTATCCCTGTTGTGATAATATTCAGGATATGGTGTTTAAATGGGTTATTCATGTACATGTAAATGCACTCAGTGTGTGGTGGTAGCTGATGATGGTTGGGGTATGTAAGGTGTCAGTCTTTTTTTTTTTATTGTGGTTGTCCCTTTTTTTTTTTGTAATTCTTTGTCCCCTCTCTACATTTGGCCTTTTTTGCAGGTCCATGAACACAGCACAGGCGGATCTCTTAATGAGTTGAGTAATGAGTTTTTTCCTCCGCAGCAGTTTGTAAAGGTTGAGTTGTTGGGGAAGATGATTAATCTGTTGATCCGGTCAGAGCTGGTCAGATTAAACTAAACTAAAGATAAAACATGCAGATGCACGTAGTCTGGTTATGCAGAGGATATGCTGTTTACTATCGTCAGTCCTGCTTTGACCCTCGCCCAGGTGATCTGCCTTGTCCATCACACTCTATACTGAAAGATTTATTAAAAGAGGAATAGATTGTTCATCAAACACTGGATGGCAGTTTGTGTGTTTAATCATATGGGGTGAAAGCTGCGCTCAATCACAAGCCACTCCTTAACCTCCCGCCACTGAATTGAGTCGAGCTCTTGTTTTTGCTGACACATCGAAGGTCACGTCGAGACGAATTGTTGATAAGGGGAAACAGGTCCATAAACTATGCAACTTTGACACCACAGCTTGTGTGTATCAGCTTCGTAACTTGATGTAAACATATTGTCCAGGAGATGCCTTGTGCCAAATGTTTTGTCACACCTTGTTATCAACACTTTAATCACCTCTGCTCCCCTATTAAGGACAAACAGCTCGTATGAATTCAAGAACGTTTCAGGGGATGTTAAGGGAGCATTGATCAATTTCATAGAGAGAGCTTTGTGGCGATGAAAGAAATATTTTTGTTATCTAATCAGTCATCCCTCTTACAATTATTGACATACAATATGATGAACACTTCAATGTGATTGTACAAATGGAAAGGCCTGGGCAATTTGTCAGCGTATTCTTCAGATGTGCACTTGGAATTAAAGGTGGGTAGCGTGCAGCAACGCTAAAGCCATGTGCTGTAACCATATGAGATAATAAGAATACAAAGGCTCCAGGCTAAGTTCCTATCATGCCAATTATTAACTCTGTATTGCACACGGCCTTGTCTCTCCACGCTTCTGCAGCCAGCACCTGATGTTTTAACCTCTAGTGCTCCTTCAATCCCGCCTTCATGCTATAAAAGGACTAGACACAGGATGTGAGGGTGATAAGGAGCAAAAAGGGTAACAAAAATGAAAAAGCCTGATAAGGCGCACATGCAGGATTAACCCAGACTCTTTCGGAAAGCAAAGTAAGACCACCTTTTTATTAAAGAGATCCATCAGGAGCCAGCTCAGGTTGTACATTTAAGATAGTAAGACTGCAAGACATTAATTTTTCAAGGTCTCCCTTCAGTCTCAGAAAATGTATTTGTGTCATGAAGAGTTTCGAATTTGGTCTGCATATCACCAGGTTTTGATTTTTGGAGAAACATTGATTTGGAAGTATCGTCCTGGCTCAATCAGTTTGGGCTGCTAATAAAGATTTTTTTCTTTCATGTGCCATCACAATTCCTTATAGACCAAAGTAATGTCTTAAATTTGATTTCTGTGGCTGATCAACAGTTTAAACCACAAAGATACTCAACTGACAATGATATAAAATGAAGAAAAGTAGCTAATACTCTATGCAAAGAGTTGTTTGACCAAGAAGCAGTGAAGAAAATGTTGCGTAACCTGCAGGACACCTACAACCGTAACAAGAGAAAAAGAATGGGGGAATGGGGAAAGTGGACAGTGGACCGGCAAGTAAAAGAAGTGGAAATATATGAAAATATATGAAAGCCCTCGTAAAATCTTTAAAGATAAAGAGAGGGCCAAATTTGCCTATCCAGAAATGCAAAACAGCAATGAAAAATAAAAAAAGTGCAATTTAATAGCCGCACAGTATCATTTCATAGCTCGGGTAGCCACGGTGCAAAAGGTAAGATGCGGGCAGAGAGCAAGAAAGCAAAAGATCCTTTTCATTTTGCCCCAAATTGAGAATTTTCCCAAACAAAAAAGTACAGACTTGGTCTGCAAAGACCTTCAGAAAAGATGATGACCAGATGGCACATTGAACATTAACTGTGACTATAGCAACATGCAATATTTTTGACAAAAAAACTATAATAGAATTTTATTCAAAAAATAGAAACATTACTAAGACCCCTTTTTATTTTCACTGATGAAAAAAAATATCATAGACTGTTTTGTTTTTTTCCAGCACAGCAGTTTCATGTTGTGTGCTGCACTTGCCAGATCAGGATTACATCGTCATCAGTGACCACAGTCGAGACGACTCACCGTAACAAATGACTGTTGAACAATATGATGACTCTAAAGATTGTCAGCATTTTTTGTTAATATACTAAAATAGTTATGGTTTTCATTGACCACGATAAGAAATGTGCACACTTTGTGTCAAAAAAAAAGTTGATTAAATATGATATAAAAACTAACAAGGTCATTTATAACACAGGACTAATACTAAATGTAAAAAAAAAAACTGACAAAATTAACACTACTGGCAATTCATTTTTAAAATTAGATAATATTTGGTCATTTACCAAAAGAAGTTGCTGATTAATTTTCTGTCGGTTGACTAATTATTTAATCAGCTAAAGGTGTCAGCTCTAAATTCAGTATACCATTAATATCACATGACAGAGTAAAATGTGGCTGTTGTGGTGAACCTACTCTTACATTCAGATTATACCAGATACTTAAATGATAGTTACAAATTTAGAAATTAGATGAACTGAACAAGGTATATCCTTGGGCTTAATGCCAGGGATCACGGCCCCCCTCCAACACAAAATAACTGTTTTGACCGGGAGCTGTTCTCGGAGGAGAGAAACAGGAGATCAATGCATCCACAACAGACAAAAGAATTACCTCTGCATCCTCTTTCAAGCCTGTATTGTGTCAAGAACACCCCAGCTACCTCAATTTTGGTCAGCACCAAACCTACGCAACAGCAGCAGCTCTGGCTGTGAGTTTCTTTTCTCCTTTTCTGCGACTGCATTAATGCTTGAAACTGTGTCTTGACTCGCCAAGCCCACATAAAACATCTACCTGCTAGGGATGTGTCAGCACTTAGTATTACAACACCAACTGAAACACTAGTTAATCTCTCATAACTCCATCGCTTTCTCAGCTTTAGTGTCTGCACACAACGCATGCTGTCTAAACAGTGCATTTACATGAAAAGCATTGTCCATTACACCTCTTTGGATGCAAATGTTTTGATAAGTAAAGCTGTGAAGTTTCTGACAGCTTGCGGAGAGGGGAATGATTGTCTAAAAAAAAATTTCCAACTCTATATGACACCTCTGCTGCTCAATCCCAAAGTGTGACAATAAGGTTGATCTCGAGGTGGGTCTTGTGTATATAGTTTATGATTGATTCTGCCTTATAAAATAAATACCAAATACCTCCTTCGATGAAACTTGTACAAAATGCCCTCAGTGACAGAAACATAACAAGAGAAGCATAAAGGTAATTCATCGAGTTTAAAATATCTCTGCTGAACACGACACTCAATCGTTTTTTTGTGGCGTCGGTCCACCAAACGTAGCATAGATATAGACTTGGGAACACTTCCTAGATATTTCATTCACATAATTAAAAATGTTTCACATTCCTTTTCATTTTTTGCCATCATTGGAAAGCATACAGCAAGAGCTGACAGGAAATGTGGGGAAGATTGTTTGTGTTTGGATGTCAGCTGGCAAAAACTTTGTTTACATTTCCAAAGAGCGTGGTGGAAGTGTTATTTGTCAGCTTCTCCCTCATCCTCCGCCTGATCTAAAAACTCAGGTGAAGGAGGTGTGGATGGAAGTGAACGGTTTTCTGCAGCTCCGTATGGCTACATATTCTCCAGAGACTCATCCCTGCTAATCCAAGCCTGTGTTTAAAATGAAACCCTGCGCTCATATTCTGCTTGATTCAGAAATACGGCACATTATTGAATCTAAAGATGCTCTAACTGTCATTTCATTGAACATTAAAACCTCTAAGCCACCAGAATGCCCAACCTAGGCTAATCCCCCTCACACCTAACCCCTAATCCTAACCCACAAATTTTGATGTAAAAAGCAGGGTTGATCATGTTTCACATGTTGATCTAAAGGTTATTTATTTTTCCATTTACACACGTAAAGTTGCTTATACTATCAATTGTTATTCAAAGAGGGGTCCAGTACAAAACATATCGAAGCAAGCTGCCTTTTAGCCTGCTCAGCTTAGCTTAGCAGGAACAGCTAACATTTAGCTTAGCATATCTTAGCAGGTAGAGCTAATGTTACCTCAAGTCCTGTAACATCTATTTTGACACAAATTTCTTTTCCATTGAATAGACCTGAAAGAGGTTTCATATATATTGAGTAATTTCCACCCCCAGAAAAATTAGCTTAGAATCCAAACAAATCTCTGCGTGTGGTTGCTGCTTGAATGGCTTTGAAATGGGTGTTGTTGGGGGTTTTTTTACGTTTATGGGCGGTTATCTGCATGGCGCACTGTAAATGACATTACAATCAAGGAGTGTTGGTGATTGGTATGTTGTAATGTGAATCCTGGACAAACAAGTCAGTCATCAATCAAGGAACAACACTTACTTAGTGATATCAGATCATGCCATAATTCCTACAGCTGCTATATAGCTTTTTCAAATAAACGTAAAAAAAAATCTTGATGAATAAACATGTTGAAGGAGGAAAAACATTCTCAAAATTACTCATAATGCAAATCAAATAACACCTTAAAAATACTATATTTGCTCTGTATGCCTATTCTTTATTTTCTATTCTCTCCTCTGCTAATTTTTTATTGTAGATATTGATACATACACACAGGAATATGAAGGAAATTCATGACAGTTCATATACACAGAGCAGACGCCTTGCTTCAGCAGCCAGGCACAAAGCCCAGTGCTGGTGGCACAAATGAGGGACTAATACACTCAATTTTGCACCTTTAAGGCGGATAAGGCAGATGCTGAAGATGGTCCATTACAACATAAACTCTCTCTAGACTCAGGTTTGCTTTCAAGCTCTGCTCTGATCAGAATCTGAAATTACCCTTTTTCACTGCCGGCCACTGTGGCAGGAGAATAGGCCTTATTTGTTTTTTTACCTGCCACCCAGAAATTTTATCTGCCTCTTAAGTAATCTACATTTAATGTTTGAATTACATTTAGATCATTTAGACATAATTTAATATTTAGAATGTTGTCATTAGATATGTCTATATTAGATATATTTACATTTAAAAAAAACAATCTATCACATACACGTGAAATTTCTCTAAAAGTGCTCAAAATGTCAATCAATTGTGTCAATAGACCGCACACAATTGAACATGAGGGAGCTACAGTTTGCAGACTTTTTTTCATATTGTTGACAAAATTGGAAGCAAGGCTTAATGGCCCTCTTGGGGTCAAATTTGGAAATCCTAGGATGGCGAAGGAATGGCCTACCTTATTCTGTCTCTGATTGACTTACACTGACATTCTTACCTAAACCCTAATCTATCACGCTCCTATTTCCAAAACCTAACCAGTCCAAGGCAACGAGTTCTAGACACACATGGGTCATTCCTCACTGAGGCCCTGCTCTGAGCACACCCACCGCCCCTCTCTCTTTATTTTGCTTGACCATACACTCGCAACGCACTGAGCTATTCCTTCAAATGAAATTCATACATGAGGTAGTGAAGTTGATACAGTTACAATTGGGCAAGTCTGTAAGTGTGTCCTTAAACTTACCTCTGCAGAGGAGGTCATGTTTTCTGATTATTAGTTTTGTTTTTTCAGCAGGCTTACAAAAAAAATACTTTTTTGAATATTTTCATTGAACTTTGTGGGAGGATGTAACATGGGCTAAGGAAGAACCCATTACATTTTAGAGCACATCCAAATCGCAAGGTGGACAGACAAACTATTTTTTCACTTTTGTCGCAGTCAGTATGATATGTACAGTCTTGTCGCTCACCTCGTATGTCACAAGCAACAGAGGTGGCAGCTAACAATGGAAACAATGCTGAAAGAGCTAATAGTAGCTGGGTTTCCACTACAAATATGCCCAAAACTTAAGCAATATCTTAGAAATTCTGATAAAACACAATTGCAAGATGATTGCATTTCCATAGAGTGATATTATGCGACTTCTCTCACGATGTAACATGACTTTCCTCTTGCGATAACATTCCAGTAACCATAGCGATGGATGTCCAAAACATTGGCAGGTTTATTTCTATTGCAGCCACTCAATAAAGCCAGTTTAATATCGCTGTAATTTCTTTGTCACATATAAGACTTAAGAAGATCTCGGTCTCTTCCTCCATCCACATATACCAAGTTATGTTTTGTAGAATCTCATGTGACTTTGTCGTACTTTTTCTTCTTCTTTGGGTTTAGTGGCGTTTGGCATCCATAGAGTCGCATTACCTTTAACCAGTGTTACACATCATATGCGGTATAAAAGCGAAAAAAAGGGTTTCAACTGCAGGTTTGTGAAATATGGCTTTTTCGAATTGCCTGAAATACCACCTCATGCAAGCGTAAAAACGTTTTTGCCATAAACTGATGTTTTTTTCAATTTTTTTTTTCAATAGTCGTATTTTATGTTTGCAATTTCATTTTGCGCAATTTAAGGGTTAATGGAAATGCGCCTGGTGTTAATGGGGATTAGCTCACACTCACCAGTGTCCTGGGGAGGGCACAGATGGGTGCCTTGATGGAGTTTTTATGGCTTTTGGGGAGAATTCAATGAATGTTGACTGTCAGTCTTTTCTTTGTCTGCCAAAGTCACAGTTTCACCCACCACTGCCAACAATTTACCTGCATTTGGCGGGTGCTAATTTTAGACCCTGGCTCTGAAATTACCCCCTTGGTTTGTTTTTATGATGTTAGTCCACTGTGGACACAAGCAAAAAGTTCACTGCTAACAGCTTAATTATAGCCCATGTTGAGTCACTTGTTTTCACAGAACGACCTCAGCTTCCTGAAGAGCAACAGTCTCCTTTTGCTCTCTTACATTATCAAACCAATCCAGCTACTGTTCACCCTCCACCTGTAGGTCGGCACAATCTGCAGCTCCTCACCCCTGCATGCTGACAGGTGTCACCAGCTGCCTGCTTGACATTTCTGTCATTAAGAAGCAGCTGCTTCTTATCACACCTCCAACAAAGCTTGCCACCAGGCGCTGATTCTCCTCCTCTTTGAAATAACCGATGCATCCCTCGGTAGTTTAATCTCCGAACATAATCCTGAGTTGAATCTGAAGCCTCGGGTGTAGAGAGAGTGAAGTTAACAGTAGCAGTAACAGTACCAGTCACAGGTTTGACTGGTATTGAGTCGCTGCTGGAAGCCTGCCTTTTTCATGCTACAACCACAAGTGGATTGCACTGACAATTTCGGTTTGAAAATTAAAATGGAAATTTTGTGAAATTCAATGAAATGGTCCCCCAAAGTACAGGGCTCTGTGTGAGAGAAAGAAGACAGCTAAAGCTCTGAAATGTGCAGTTTGAATACCTGCCTAAGTGTCTTTGTTAGATGTCAGTAGTATCTACAGGGTTCCAACACATTTTTATGCACAAAATTTCAAAACTTTTCCATGACTTTTCAAGGGCGCATAATTTTTTTTTTACTTGCCCATTATTTTTCAGAGGCATCAGTTTCAAACTCTATTAAAACATGATTTCTACTAGCAGGCATGCATGGAGGGAGAGAAAGGAAGGAATGTGCTTGATGGTTCACAAAATGTCACACATCGATGCATATTAGAGCTAAATTATGCCATCAGATGACAGACAACAAATATTACTGTAACAATTTCATTACACAAAACAAATGTCATGACTTTTCCAAAACTGTCAATTTTTACTAATTCCATAACATTCCCAGGCCTGAGAAATGTGAAATCTCATGACCTTTTCAGGTTTTCCATGACCATGGGAACCCTGCATCTATAAATACAAGTGACAGAGGCTCGAGACTGTCATTACTGTCAGTAAGAGCAAAGAGACAACAGAAAGGCTTACAGAATGAGCTTATGAGCCATTCAGCCAAAACGCCAAATATCTGGGTCAAACCGCTAAATGTAAAAGCCAAAGAGGGTTAAATTCATGAATTCAGCATTTTGGTTTCTCACTCTCAGGTACAAAACAGCCAGTGTCACAGTCTACACACACTCAAACATTTGACTGGTGCTGTAGGTAACAGTACAGTCTCCTGAGGCAGCCCTGTACTACTCTGCTGCCTGTCCGACACACTGCTCTCGACACAAACAAAGCACGGTCTGTCCTTGAAGTCTGTAATCCAGGGAACGATGCCGCTGTCCTTGTGCATCACTGAGCCTCTCTCTGAGCAGGAGGGGCCGGGGGCCTCCTCGTCTCTCCATGCTTTTAGCCTCTTCACACGAGTATAAGCATTGTAGAACAGGTACAGTAAACAGCATACTGGATTTGTTCACACAAGTATTTCCCCTCTACATTTAATGTTTTACCACATGGAGTTCTGCAACCTTATCATGAGGGTGGTGAAAAAAGCATGTGACATGTCCTGTGTGATTTACAGAGGAAATGAGGAGCACTGAATGAAGAGAGCAAAACACAAATATGTAAAGCACCTAGGCGGCAGTTTGTACTACTGGACTAAGTTAAATGTACAGCATAGCTGAATGACTTACACCCAAGGTATAAGGGTTAGGCAATTGGACAAATATATTAGCTTTCACATACTGGCTGAGTACATTGCGGTTTTTGGGCAATGTTTTTGTCATTTTATTTTTCGAATTTAATGGTCTGCGCCCATAAAACAAGTGACAGTGTTTGAGCGGCAGAGAGAAACAATAGGAGAAATAGCATGTAGAGCCATCATATTTTCATATCTAACTCTGTGAATAAAGGGTTTGTTTTGACTAAACCAGAGTCAGTGATTTTTGTGGAAGGACTAACCATGACAACTTTAGTGAACTGTATGTGTGAAGGATTTGTGATATCTAGTCGTGATGTTGCAGATGGCAACCAAGTGAAACGTCTGTGCTTGTGGCAAGTGTGTAGGGGAACTACCGTGGCTGGAAAAAAACCCCATAAAAACAGAAAAGCTGAGCTACCGGTGATAGGATACATTGTAGCATGTATGCCATTGTCTAGCCTACAATATTGTGTAACAAATATGATGTGCTAAATAAAATCATGTGGCTAATTAACTGCTTTTGTAGTTGGAGTAAGTCATCTCAAAATTTTATGTGGCAATACTCCCAGATAGGGGCAGAAGTATTTTAAGGTTTTTTTTTTCCTGTAATGTTATCCCCACCTCTCACAGTCGCCATCTTTCTCAGCTCAGCTGCCTGTAGTACCCATAGAGACTGACCTCTGGTGGCCAGTGCTGTGCACTACAATACATTGCCTCATTACAGCATCTTCGTATTAGTTTATTAGGGAGAGGAGCATCTGTATTTTTGACGGTATTGAAAATCATATCCTCAGGATTTCTAATACCCCAGTATCCCATCAAACCTTGATGCTGCCCAAGCCTAGGCCCTATCTAGCCATTGATTGATTTGTCTGTGCTGGACTACCATAGAAACAACATGGCGGACTCCTTAGAAGAGGACAAAATATGTCTAAGAATTTTTCCGGTTTTGTCATTTTGTGAGTTTATTTTGTTTGTTTATTGGACCAAAAACCCGAATAGAGCTTGTGGAACATAGGGAGCCCATCACTGAAATACATCTTCCAGCATACACATACGCCTGCACAAATATTAGCAATTGCCTGTTGTTGGGCTGAAGGCGACCAATTGGAAAATTTTAATTATTTTTTCTCAACCCAACATGGAGTGTAACAATGCAGGTTTAAAAACATTAAAAAAGGCTATGAAAATGTTTTCTGGATATGTTTGTTTCACCTTAAGGACACATACGTTTTGTCCTAGTGAGAACAACAGAATATAAACAAAACTCGGTTGAAAAGAAAACATGGGGTACCTTTAACCCTACGAGTAGAGTGTTTTCTTGTTTTATCTTTCTGTGAAGTACCTTAGGCACACAAGTGATATTCTCCATGGGTTTTTAAAAGGAGGAGAGTCAATCCCTTATATTGGGTTGCTGTAGTGTGCCCAGTCTCAGTGGTCAAAATATGCTGATACTATTTTGCACTACTGACCTCATACACCATCATCTGCAATCATATGTCAAAAAAGGTTTGTTTGTTTTTTTCTTTGCATGTATTTAAAATGTTTCACTGGTAAGAAGAGAAGATTTGTGCACTTAGGTGACCAGGCAGGCAGGGGGGTGCTCTATAATAGACAGTATCAAAGAAATTGAAGGATTTTCTTAGGACAGCATGATGGCTCATTGGTAAGCACTGCTGTGTCACAGCCAGACGTTCCAGACTGCTTTCCTGCCTTCTGTTCGGTGCATGCTAGGACAGCATCACTGTCAGCCTGATCAGGAATAAGTAGGTTTGCAAAGAGGATCAAGGAATAAAACTTTTCTCTAAAACTCTTAAATGTTTACAATTTCAATACAAACTACAGTATTATTCAAAGGCAAACGTATTGCTATTCCTCTGGATATCAAAACACAACAGGGGTAGCCTGCAGCAAAATTTCTATAATAAATTATCAATTAATTGAACCTTTAATTAAATAAGTGCTGCTTAGTGGATTGGATTATACTTGGATGCTTAAATTATAAGATATTAGGAGGAGACCCTAAAATTGTGTTGGTAATATCCTTCACCAAACACATTTGCTTTTCGTATCCACATCCACTCTCGCAGACACAACCCAGAAGAGACAAGGAGGCAAATGCCAAGGTCTTACAAAGTCGTGACACATATGCAAGGAAACATTTCAAAGTTAGAAATGACACTTCTGCCATTTAGCTTCATGTTTATGCTTTTAACCAATTATACTTAACCCTACAATAATAGAGTTTGGGGCCACATGGGAGCAGAGCAACAAGCTGTAAAAATTACATATTATCATCTTGTAAAGTTGCAAACACTTTTCTATTACACGGCCAGCAGACAGAGAGCAAAATTAGCATTTATCTTAAGTCATGTTTTTTACCTCATGAAAATGTGAGTTCTATATTTATGCTCCTTGTAGCTCTGTTTTAGTCTCCACCACCTCCCTGGGGAAATATTTTAATATGTAATGGTTTGCTATATTCACCATCTAGATGCAAATTTTGATGACCAGCTTTTTTATGCAGGGCCACTCTATATAGCAACAATCTTGCAAAAAAAAACAATTTGCTGCCAAGCCCAGGGTGGTGGTGGGGGGCATGTTCATGGTAAATGTTGTCTTTGTTTACTAAAAAGTAACTGTTTTCCAGGGTGACGAGACAAGACAGCTCTCTGAAGCCCATGACACACAGCCTGGTCAAGGCCGGAATGACATGCTGTTATTCTGCCTCATTGTTTTCTATAAAATGTACAAACACAGAATGGGCGGGCATTGTTGTTTCGCCATTAGCGCTGGTTGTAACAGAGCCGAGTCTCATTATGTGCCTATCAAGAGCAGCTGCTGAGTCAAGTGCAACACCTCGTGATAAAATTCTGTACACTGGTACGATCCAGTGTCTGGCTTAATATCAAATTGGTTCAAAAGTTTTTATCCCAGCCCAACCCTATTATATTTGCAGTACTTTTGTTTTCTAGCCAAACCTGTTTACAATTCAGATACAAGTTAGCCTTTTTAAATTGGTGCTGTATTATCTTACAGGACAACCAACTGTAAATGTTCTTGTCAACAACCACTCAACTCCTACTCCACAGCACCTGTTATTTAATGTCAAGTGTGCTCTTATTAATGCATGTAAAGGAAAATGCAGATTACAGTGTTGTTTCAAGAATATATATAATGACCTAATAATAATGTTGGAAACATATAAGAAAATATCACTCAGTGGGAAAAACTTGAAGTTCAAATAACTTCATTTTTCAGATAAAGGTGTTTCTTGAGTGTTTTGTAGTTACTGAGGAAGATACAGCATGTACGCTGAAAATACTTAAAGTTCAGCTTCAGCTCGAGTTTAAATATATAATGACTGAGCCGTGAAAAGGTTACATTGCAGGTTGGTATTACTCTTTGGTAACAATGGTAATGACATGGCTTCACTCCAGCAGAATACATGATGTGATAAGCTAAAAGGGAACATTACAGAAAATGGGTGCCTGCAGATGAATTAATGATAAAATGGCAAAGTTAGGTCCATGTGATAGTTTCTTTCTGTGGCCTGAGTAACGTGTTTGGAAAAGCACGTGTGCCAATATAAATAAGGGCGCTGATGAGACTGTAAGCTTTCTTTTAAACCTATAGATAAACGTATAGATCATTTTCAGTGTAATCAGTTGCACCACATCTTTGCCAGGTCTGAACCCGATGCTTTCTAGTACCTACATTGAACAAGCCTTTGAGAAATATGAACCCCTGTAAACTGTCTATGGGAATAAAATGTGTGATATTGGAATACAAATCACCTCTGCTGCTCAGGACATAGTCATTGCCACACAGATTACTGCCTCACTACATTCATTTAATGTTGTCTCTGCTTACATATAGATCAATACCATAGCTAGAGGAAGCCCTCTGCTGTGCCCTTGATATTCTGCACTGTAAATGAGTTAATGAGATCTTGGAAATTGCCTCGCGATATACAGCGGGTTGACAGAATAATGTAAACACTTCACTATGAAAGGACTTTGAAGTATTTAAATCATCACTTCAAATGCTGAGCAAAGACGGGTCAAAGGTTGAATGCTAATTTGCAATATTTTTTAAACCCATATGTACCGAATACCGTGTGTGCTGTGTGTAACAGCTGAGCCTTCTTTATTTCCCATATGAGTGTTAACCTTGTCATATTAAACACATTTCCATGTCACATTTTCTTGGCTAATGTACTTACGGAGAGAATTTGACCTCTTTGATGTTCTATCAGCTGTCTTGGGTAAATCAACAAATTGCCACATGCTCTTGTGACGTGTGCAAAATGGAATTTAAATAATATGGCCTGTAATACTGTTTTATGTGGCCCAGTGCTTGCAATGGTTATGCGGTTACTTTTGCATTTACCTTTTTCGGTAGGTGTTCTTTCTTTCTCAATATACTGTAAAAATTCTTGAATTCATACTTACTAAATACATGTAAAAAAAAAAACCAACCAAGTGTCAAAAGTAAAAGTACTATAAGTGTAAACAGCATTTAATGTTGGGATTTAAGCTATATTATTATATTTAATCTATGAAACCACTTCCCAGCTCCTGTATTTCACAACAATGCCCCCTGCAGCTTCTTTTCAAACAGGTAAAATATCAATATGGCAGCATGCACTAATAAAAGTGACAAGTTCATTTCCAAATTAGCCACTTTCACCTCAGTCATCTGGAAGTGGTTCGGTTTTGCAGTGTCTGACCTTGAGCAAAACACTGTCTGCTGCAAAGTGTCTTAAGTCTGTGGCAACTCGGGGCAGATGATAACATCCACATCCAACCAACTGTTGACCGATAGCTTCAAGTTCACAGCAAAAACATCAACACTTCCAGCCCAGGTGCTTCAGAATTAAACATCAATGGTTCCTGATTTAGTTCATTCACTTTATCATTTTACTGTAATTTCATAAAAGCAATGCTTTAGTTTTATTATATAACACTAACTGTTCCCACTCATCCCACCTGGCACACTTATTATTTAGTCAGCTTTCTTTGGGCCGCAGGTTCTGCTCGGTCAGCACCAGGACCACCAGACACCTTAACATTTTTTTTCCAAAACAGCATAACTCTCCTTAACAGTCCATCATAAACACTAGACTGTACTGCATTCATACTGTATGCTCCACCTCACACTTACACTTTATCTACTGATTAGTAATCTATAGTTAATCAGTATGATTCTTTCCTTTTAGTGCCATGCAGCTTCTTCTTTGCCCTTTTTTTTTTAAAGGAATATGTTGAGATATGTTGGTATGAACCTATTTATTTATTGTTGCTTTTTTCTGACCTATTTTTAACTATTTGATCATCACCAAGTCAAATTCCTTAGTAATGTGTACATTTGATGAATAAAGCAAGTCTGATTCTGAGGCCATATGCCCCAGCCCTAGTGGCAACTAAAAACTGCAGCACAACTGATATATTTCAGCATATCAAACAGAGAGACTGCGAACAGCCCAAGACAGTGGCAGCTCTAAACATCAGGTCACATTAGCGGAATCATTTTCCATTAGCGGTATCCCACATGAGAAGATGGGATCTTGGTGGAAAGACCTTACAGATGGTGCAGCATATCACACTGCCAAAGATATGTTGCCCGTGTATACAGTTAAAAAATCTAGTAAAAATTGTAAATCAGGTGTGGTGCGAAAAAAAATCTGACCTTTTTTTTTTTACCTTTAGGCCATATTATCCAGCCCCATGGCTGAGTAATAAATGGAGTGGTAGAATATTTCTCTCTCAGAGATGTGGTGGAATAGAAGTGTAAGACAAAACACTCAAATGAAGTACAAGTACCCCAGAATTGTACTTAAGTAAATGTGCAAGACTGTTGCCATTTTATGAGAATTCCTCCAAATGTTTATCTTAAGGCAAATACAGAGTGCTCATAAGGCAAATCTGAACCAGACAGACAGCCATTAATTCTTATTGATTCGGTCATTTTATCTGACAAATTGATAAAATCTATAGCACAGACTGTATATAAAGATATACGGCGTGTGTCCACTTACCTGCACTGCACAAAAAGAAGCGAAGATTTCCCCGATACAGCTGCAGCCATCTTTCACTGGTGACATCATATGGAGGCAGAGTCTGCGCAGTAGTGATCTTTAAAAGTATCAAGCTCCCGCCTATTCACCTGTGCAACAAATCAAGAGCAGCACCATTAATTATGAGCATACAATTGGCACACACAACTGCCAATCATACAGTTTGACATGAACTACTTATATTTTTACTATGAGTTTTTAGTTTGGCCAGTGTCCCATTTTCTAACATGGAGGGGGCGGGGTTTATGACCTATACCACAGCAAACCAACCCGAGGGTGATCCATTTGTTTGTAATGCCAGACAACAGCAAAAATCGAAATTTCACAATTACAGTAATATAAAACAAAGAAGGTCAGATAATACTCACATTTGAGAATCTAGAAAAAAAGAGAGAATTTGTGGAATTGTTGTGATCATTTACTTAAGTGATTAGAAGATAAACTAAATTGCTGATCAATATTTTTCTCCTAGCAAACTAATTAAGTGATTGGCTAATTGTTTCAGCCAAAATGTTGATTTTTTAATTACATTTTTGAAAACAACATATTCAAGGGATATGAGATGGTAGAACAGAGAGGGAAACGAGCACAGTAGGACAGGATACAAGATGCGTAGGTTGCCTTTGATACTGTGACTTTGTTTTCTGTATTGATGTCTTTCTTTGTTCTGTAAAGAGTGTGTGTGTGTGTGTGTGTGTGTGTGTGTGTGTGTGTGTGTGTGTTTGTATGTTTGTTTGCGCGTGCTTAGTCAGACTGATCTCTTCTTGTTTTGTTTTAATACTTGTTTGATTAGAATAAGTTGTGTATGGTGAATATTGGGACAGAAATTGGGACTATTCATTTCTGAAATTAAGTTTTTGTTTTTTTTATAAAATACATAGATTGTTAACTGAATATTTCTGATGAGCGTACCTGTGTTGCTTTTCTTGCTTATATATGGTATATAAATATGGATGTGCCGTTACATGTTGGTTTTGCCTTGTGTTTTTACTGTGTGGGGGACACATCTGACAGACATGTTGTTTGTTGAGCCTAATGTCAGGAAGCTCGAGTCCAGTTTTCATCTTTTTTCTTTCCACCCAGCCAGTGAATGTAACTTCAGCAGCTGAGGCTATGTGTGTGTGGAGGCTAATTGTTGCGTCGCATCAGTCAGAGTTAATGTGAGGGGGAAGGTCCTCAGAGGGCTGAGGGGAGGGGGACCGGCCATCTGGAGAGGTGGGAGTGCTCCTGGTGGACTGGCAGGCTTAAGTTCACCACATCTCAAGAGTACGTCATTCTCCCTGAGCCAATTTAACTTTGCGAAGTAGCATTTTTTTTGTGCAGAAATGATTACAGACTGACTGTGTTTAGCATAAATATGAACCAACAAATGAGTGTTATGCTGCCTTCAGGGTACTGTGTGAAGTACCAGGATAAGTTAATCGTGAATGAATGATATAAATGAGGAGGTAAATGAAATGGGACAGACGGTAATTTCTGTATTTTAATACATTTATGTTATGTCGGATATAATCTTGCCTGTTCATACACGTGGACAAAACCGCTGACTGATGTGTGAGCTGCTGAGCTGGCTTAGTTAAAACCCCTATATATATATAACTTTGTGATTACAAAAATGTTTTATGACACAAGCTTTTATTTATAGAATATGAGATAACCCTAGTGAAAACTGGAGGTTGGCAGAGGCCGTACTAGAGTGTATTGGATTTTATCCTCTTTTTTTTTTTTTACCAATAGGAGCTGCTTAAGTCAATCATTTTCAAATCCACACAGGGGCTTTAGGTCTTCGGTTTGTTATATGTTTTCATGAGCCTAATGAAGTGCTGAGCAAAATGCATTGCTTGTGCCACTATTAATTAAAGATTCTTGATCATAAATATTTTATGGGCTGAGTGTGCAGTTACTACCACAAACATGTTTCTGACATTTGCATTCTCAGTTGCCAGCACCTCTTGCCACAGAGTACACAGCTTGTGTCTATGTTTTTAGTAGCCATAACAAAATCTGGAGTTTCAGTCCATTTTTTTTTTGAATTATCAAAAAAGGCCATGACTAATTATCTATGCTGTTGTCACATGTTTAATACTGTCATTAGCTTTCTTTGGGAGGAGTTATGAATGAACTATTGATGTGTTTTTGCTTTATGAGCTGCTTCACAGGAATTAAGTGGCATGCTTGAAACAAGCACCCAGCTAGTTTTCACTAGTTTGTTCAAAGTCATGTTTTTGGCTCCCTGTCTTCCATTATCTGGCTGTACCACTGAAACAATGCTTTTGTCTGCAGATGTTTTTTGGAGGCAGATTATTGGCAAGTATTTAATAACTGCGCCTCACTGCAGTTGAGTAGTCATCTTTGAGCTGTGAGCTCTGTATGAAGCTCGCCAGCACAACTGGGACACGTTCAGTTGTGACAATCTGCGAGCAGCTTTGTCCCAATATAACCTGGTGCTTTGCAAATGACTTGGGCCTCTAGTTTGAGGAATTGGCATTAAGTTATTGGCAACACAAGCAGTCATTATAGGGACAGTTGACCCCAAAATTAAAAACATACATCTTCCACCTTACCTGTAGTGCTATTTATCAGTCTAAATAGTTTTGGTCTGAGTATCTGAGTGTTGGAGATATCGGCCGTAGAGATGTCTGACTTCTCTCTAATATAATAGAACTAGATGTCACTCAGATTGTGGTGCTAAAAATGCCAAAAAAAAAAAAACATCAACAGTAACTTTCCAGAAATCATGACCTGGTTCCTCAAGATAGTCCAGACCTTGATGTGAGCAGTTTCATGTAGGAACTATTTTCCACCAACTGTATCACTGCGCAAAAGTAAAAGCTGTATCTCCTCATGGACAAGAGACTCATGCTTGTGACAAGATGTAAAGAGTAATGGCGTCCTTCTCAGCTGAGCTTTGCTGTTAGCTAGCTCTGTGGTGCTAGGTGAGTTAGCAGTAGATACACACTTCCTTCTGTGTGGTGAAAGGGCTGGCGGGTGCAGTTCAGTAGAAAGAAAATATTTCCCACATAAAACTGCAGGTTTGGATTATCTTGGGTAACCAGATTACGAATTCTAGAAAGAACATTCAGCATCTCTCACCAAAACAATCTAGACTGATTAACAGCACCACAAGTAAGAGGAAAAGTGTTGTGATTTGGGGGTGAACTGTCCCTGTAAAACATAGCAGTGGCAGAACTAAAACTGGTAGTAACAGACTAAAAAGGAAAGGCTAATTAAAAACAATGAGCTGCACATGTTGCCTGTGTACCAGGACCATGGAGGGTTTTTTCATTGACACATTCTCACATGTAGAGCCAAACCACGCCACACAGATTTGTATTTCCATGACAGTTTAAATACAGACTTGTGCCAAGTTGCATCCCAAATGGACCATCACCAGGCAAAGCACGCCCAACCCCCTCCAAGCAGAGTGTGATGACGTCCGATGTGCATTGTCGTCATTCAGGGATGCTTCAGCGACATGTTTTCACAACCTAGGCTACTTACTGCCAGACAAGACATAAGACATGTTTCAACTTTGTCTATAAAAAGGCAAAGAAAACAGAATGTTAAGCGCTTGGGGTGCAGTGTTGCATGGTGCTACAATAAACAGAGCAAAAGAGGGCATTACCTTTAAATGGCATTGATTCAAGACAAGTACAACATCCGTTAAAAACGCACCTTCAAATAGCCCCATTGTGTAGCAATGCAAATCCCTGCTGCGCTGGACTCAAGCCAAGTCAGCATATGTGCCTGGAAGAGGGCTAATACAAAAAAAATAATGTCTTAGTGCCCAATTGAGAGCCAGCACCCTCAACAGAAATTACATCACACTCCTGGAAGAAGGAAAAAGAACAAAAACTATTTCCAATAAATATCTAGTAAATTCTTATCCATTTTCTAATTGGCTCACTTACAGTGTTCTGTGTACAGTGACTTATGTAATCAACTCTATTTATTTTTTTATTTTATTTTGTGCATTAAAAAAACATTGATTAAGCTTGAAAGTTACTATAGATTAAATTTTTGTGTTAGGAACACTCTTCATTATTAAAAAAATGCACTTTTACATAGCATTAGCCTGCTGGCTTTGTTTATTCAAGACGTAAGGAAGAGATTTAAACGGACCCAAAATAAACAGTTTAATAAATGAGCTCTATAGGCTTCTGGTTGTGTTCTATCTTAGATAAAATTCATGAAAATGATTTTCTCAGACCACTAGTTTACTTCATGCACCATGTCAAACTCTGTGAAAATGAGTTCTTATTGTAAACAATTGCTGTTTACATTCAAAAAGCTGGAAAATATCGCAGTTATGGGGATGACCATATGAGATGTCCAGTGGAGCAGTAACCACAAACACTGTTAGTGCTCCTCAGAGCAACCCCTGAGGGCCCGCTGGGACTGCAGCACTTCACCACACCTGTTTATGTTTTTTTCTGTCATGCTACACTGTGTTTCTACTATATTCACTTAGTGAGACACTGAGAGACTGTTGTTTTCAGTCAAAGTATATACTGTATTAAATGCCATCGGGTTCTGTAAATACATGTGGTATAATTGTCTTATTAATCTTATTGTTGATAAGAGGCTGCAATTTTGTTGCCACTATAATGTTTGAGATCCATTGGGTTTATATGCAAAAATTACGGTATTGTCGAAGAGTATGTACACATCTTCTCTACAAATGCCACATGCCCCCTTTACACCTGGATTCAAATGCATTTTGGGTGATCAGATTGCAGCTGGATAGTGCTTGATCACATAAAAAGAAAGGTGCAACTGCACCCAAAATGCGTTGAGGATCAACTGTGATCCAGTAAGCCAATCCACATGTGGAAGTGGTCAGGATGCATTGTGACCACATTGAACACGTGTAAAAGCAACTGTGATTTCAATCCAAATTGGCTGTAAATGTTCTAAACCAGCGAGGCAGCAGCGGCTTTCTTCACCCGATGCTCAAGCCGTCAAAGCGCTCAGCAGCCTCTCTCGTCTGATGTTAACACTACTGGGGTGTCTCCCTCGTCTGTGATGTGTAGTTCCTGTTGATCACTGTCTTTACAATCAGGCAGGCCTGTTTCATCCTCAACCTTGCTGTTGCCCTCTAAATCTCTCTGACTGGCTCTAAACTATAATACAAAGAAAACTTTGCATCAAATTGTTTTATTTTACCCCAATATTGTCTCTGAAAATACACACAATATCATGATGTAATGGTATTTTTTGGCCTGCATCATTGTCCATGTCTATACAGAGAGATTGGATCTTAATCAGATCTCAGTGTGGCCCCTGGAGACACATAGTAAGTGCAGGGTTTTTTGACACATTCATTTATTTGTGGTGGGTCGCTACAATTAAAACATCTGCCATCACAAATAGATTTTCACACATTTCAGCCACAGTTGTGGCAGTGTAAATCTTGATTTCATGGGGTTTGGGGATTCACTCCTGTCCACTCTTTGTTCTCCATGTTATTTAAAAGGGCTATCTGGGACAAGAAAAAAGCCCCAGATCTTTTCTTTGAGTGCAAGGCAGACTAATGTAGGTGTTACAACGTGCTTTAAAACTGAATATACCCATTTATAGTTATTATCACTATGGTAAGCATTTAGCCACACTAAAAACAACATTAAACCAAAGCAAGAAAATATTTCACTTCTGATCACTGTTATGTAATTTAAATAGAAGTGTCACTATGAACAATGTTGGCATTGTGCTCACTGTATCAACCCTCTCTACTAATTGTTTGGCTAAATTGCAATAACAACAGACAAATTTTGCAGATTATAGCATGCCACAAAAAAGAAAAAGGGCAAAGACATGAATGCTCATTTGTGATGGTGCAGTCAAAGCATTTTGAAATGTAGTTATATAAAAGTATGGGACTTCTTTTGCATTCACAAATGTTAGTTTATTAATAATCATGATGGAGTATGTGGTTAAAATAAAGCATCTGTAACTACGACACCATGCATTTGCATAATAAAACCATGACTGTATTGTTGAATTGTACAGATTCAATGCCTCTATGCTGAACTACATTCTTTGTGTGACAGGGCTATAGAAATGATGTGTGAACCGTGAAAATTATTACAATTATTATATTATGTAGCTTTGAGTACAAATTCCATTTCATCTTGAGTGCGATCTTATCACCAGTATTTTAAGACGTCTTTCTCAAGGTTCAGGGTTGAAAGGTAAGATCTTTCTCATCATGGTTTATTCAAATATTTTAATAAGTGTTAATGAAAGCCACAAAAAGGTTCAGAAAATGGCTTAAGGCTGAAAAGCAAGACTTAACATCCCGATGACCTCCACTCATTATGACTTTTTGATTGACGATGATGTGTAAGGGCATAAAACAGAGGGAACATTTCTATAGCCAATTACAAACTCGCTTCACAGACACATTTGCTTTTGTCTCGAGGACAAATTCCCAAGTCTATTACATCTGTCCCAGAGAGGTACAACTCTAAAGGCAATTAGCCTCGGCCTCCCAGAGGATCACCTCCATAGGGATGACATATGTTTATTGTTTGTTGCGTTCTTAATGTTCAATTGACAGAAAAAATAAATTGCCTGCTCTTTTTAGGTCAGACACACAAGCACGGTAATTTTCGCTCATAAAATCCAACTCCTAGTTTAAGTCATCTGTCTGAGTATCAAAGCCTCTTTTGAGACTTTGATGAAAAGTTTTAATTGGCTTCATTACTGACACATTTGCTGTCTCCTGAGTTGCTGCCCTAATCAAAAAGCTAAACTTATAAAATGGATAAATGCCCACATATTGATTCTTTTTATTTCTGTCTGAATCCTTTGATAACATTCAGCTATTTCGTTTTTTTAACTGTGAAGCTCCCTTGCTGTCTTAAAGAAGTGTTTCACCGATATAAAGTGGGTCCTCACATAAAACTTAGATGTCTATGCAGCAGAGAAACGCAAGTTCTCTTGAAATTGGTGCAAAATGACCAGAGAAAAAGCGAAAAAGGATTGTGTCATTCGCTTTTGCTCAAGAGGTAGAAAATCTACAACTGCACTGTTGCAGAGCAAGTCCGTCTCTTGATCTGCTTCCATACTTTTTGAGTATATGGTGGCGGCATGGATGGCAATACAAAAACGTATGGCCTGTAGTTTGAGCAGCAGCCTGAGAGCTAACAAAACTCCGCCTGATAAAGTTAAGCATGTCATTCACAAGAGTCTTGCCTAGGGGTGGGAGGATATCTCGGCACTGGTTGGAGGGAAGTTCACCACAGTTCATCTACATATACTCCACTAATTGTCTTGATACAAAGATGAATTAAAATCTGTGAAGTAGCCCTTTAAGTGTGGTATGAGGCATTGACACTGCAGTGCAGACCAGTGTGTACACATCTATTATCCGTTCTCGTGGTCTGCAAGGGCACTCAAAGGAAATGTGCAGACTAAATCCCTCTTTACTGACAACTGTCACATCAAAAACTGGAACCTAATAGCTTGTGCCATCTGAAGAGCTCATTTGATACAGGTTGAAGGTCATATGTTTGACTTTGTTGTGGTAAACACATTCTTTTTCTTTTTTTTCAAATTTTTGGTTGGTTCTAATGTTATCCACATAAAATCTGTTGCTGTGTGTCTGCTGTAGACACAGTGTATCCAAACCTCAGTTGCTATTGACAAATACATGAGGCTTTTATCATCTCATTATTGCGAGAGATGCCAGGTGTGTCAGGAAGTCAGGTGTTAGTGCGCAAAAATTGGATTTCGCAGTCATGGTGTACAATAATATGCTTCAGATAACAGTGTCATTCAAATGGGAAGTGTTTTTTTTTTTTTTTGCTCGCATCATTATGAGATTCACCAGCATTTGCTTTGTGAATTTTGTCTGGATACAAACCAGGAACAATGAATGAATATATGAGCCATGTGGGAGTGCTGAGAGGAAGAGACAACGAAAGTGAAAGACTTTAATTAAATGCGGCCATATTTACAGGTTGAATGTGAATGCGCAGTGACATCAGGTATTCATGATCAGTAATGAAAAGAAGAACTACTGTGGTTTAACTGATTATACAAGTTTTTAGCCTGCATAGGAAGTAAAGTATTTGAACTGCAGTTTGGCCTTACATTATCTCTGTTACGACAACAAAGTGATGAGAAAGTGTCCTATTGATTATTCATGCTAATCAGAGCGATAGAAAGTGACTGCGGTGCCTTGATGTACCACCAGACAATACTAAACAGATCAGCGAAGATGTTTCAAGTTAAGGTTTATGAAATGTATCTGGTGGCTCTGTTAAAGTCTTTTCTTGACCTTGACATGCTAGTTTATTATCCCCTAAGATGTGTTCTTATCCAGCTATAATGAGAGGAGTCTTTGTCTGTCTGGCCTTCATTTTTCTCAACGACTGTTCACCCGATCCACTTCACACTTGGAGGGTGTATTGTTGAGGAGCTCTTGAGATCAACTCAACATGTTTAGTATGTTATGTACACACTGTGTATTGAGTGGGCACCCATACTAACTGTGACACCGCCAAATGGCACGCTGGGTACATCTAGTACATTCTAACAGCTGAAGATAGGGGTGCTGTTCACACCTAGTTACACACCTATTAACACGCGTCCTGGGTGATCCAATCATGAGTGGAAAGACCTAAATACAAGTGTAAACCACCAACAAGATGCTTGTGATCTGAGCAATCAAATCACTTGCCAAGGTGGTCTAAAATGCATTTGAACTAGGCTTGGGTGGTTTATAATATTTCATACCTTTCTGATATTCATTCGGGTACAAGGTACAATGGTATAATTGAGTGGCGCTAACACCCAACTCTCTGTTTCTAGTGATCTACTGATTAAGTCTACTGTTGCAGAAATCACGAGCTACAGTTTGGTTGAAATAAATCCTTGATTCACCAAGTAACATGTAAAAAAACAAAAAACATGCTGTTATTTCCCACAGTCTCTGCCATTGCTGGCTGCCAGCTGTTTACAGCCATGGCAGATGTAATGCTGGGGACCCAAGGTGCCGTTGCATCCAGTTGTTCAGATGAGCAGTTGTCAAGAATCTGTAAGCAGTGATACCAGAGGCCAAGCATCAGCCCTTTCCAAACAGAAACGTTTTGAACGGACACTGCAGTGTTCAGATTAATTATGAGAAACAAACTACTGCTAAGTAGAACTCGCCACAGCATGGCAGCTGATCCCATCTCTTTCCTACCATTTATTCCATAACACATAATCACAAACTCATTTACTAACACCACTGTTAGCCGTCCCTTATAGCAACATCAAACTCAGAATCACTCTTTTGTTACCTTGCCTGCGTGCTCAGACACAGCCAGCAGGTTCTCATTTACATGTGTCATAAAGAATGGAAAAGGGAAATAAATAGGAATCATGCCTAACCTGGGCAGTATGTAATAATAATTATGGAAATATTATTCAACAGTCAACAACTGATTCATATTGTTGACTAATCAAGACCAAAGCGATAAACTGCACGTCCACCATTTAACACATCAAATGTATTACTGGAAAGAAAGGTATGAGTCGTTTTCAGTGTTAATAGACATTATGTCATCTGCACCTATTAAATTCTAAGTTTCCCTGCTAATCAGTTTTTAAGTGACTTATACACAACAATGACAATTACATCTAATAATGCAGAAGTCAAATGTCCATTTAAGATGTACAAAATGGAATTTAATTACAGAGCAATCAGTGAACAAAGGCAAATGAAAACGCTGTTATAATTAATACCACTATATCCAATTTCCATATTTTTATTTTATTTTTGACTACTCATTAACAGACTTTAAACACTGCGACAGAGGGAAGTTACATGCAAATTAATAAAACCAAGGATGTTGCAATTATATGGTATGTGTCTTAACCACATGGCTGCCCTCATATCCAAAAATAGCTGTTAAACAGAGCAGACAAGTCATTTTAAAGTCCATGTGGATGCTGTCTGCGAGCTGAGTAGAAATAAATTCTCCTCAGTACCACTGCCAATTCATTTACTAAAGAATGAGCTATAAATACACTCAAGCAGAGGTTGACTTAGACTTTTTCGATGTCCATCATTTTGACGGACGGGGTCGTATAAATTCCGTCTTAATCTATTATTGCCCGTCATTTTAATTTTCATTTCTTAATGATAATAAGACATATTTAATAGCATTTAATTTTCGTTCATTCATTTCCACTTTTTAACAATACACAGAACAAGTGAAAGGATTATGTATTTATATAGAGAGAAAAGATGAACAGAGACACTGACCATGCGGTCACTTTTTACCACACAGCAGATGAATGATTATTTCCACTGCATTAATCCTTTTTTCACCCCATTTATCAACGCCATCACAATTATTGGCTTTTCGAAGAAACTTCAGTCACTCAGCTGCCGTGACACTGATTTTGCAGTGGTGTGTAGTGATATAGCAATGCTAAGGTCAGCTACACAAGGATGTCATTTAAAGAGTTTTGGCTGAAGTGCCTCTACCCTCCCAATTCAAAAAATCACTTGAGAACGAGATGGGAGGGAAGGGGGGGTGATTTTTAACTAGTGTTGCAATGGTTTGGCACCATAGGGTATCATCACAATTCTTAAATCAAAATACAATATTATTGCCATCTTAAACATGTTACAATATGCTCAGTATTAAAACAATATATATAGAGTGCCCCAGGAAAGAGTCCTAAAGCCCTGAAATAAGTTAGCATTTCAGCACCTCTGGTTCCCTTGTCATAAAGTCAATGTTTTTTTAATGGCTTTTTGGTTAGAAGCCTGATATAAGGTCTGTGGTTAACACATGCTGACGAGACTTTCAGGTTTTGTTCCATGACATAAAATACCCCTCTCGTGAACTTTGAAACTTTTATGTGTCTTAGGGTGCTTTCATACCAGGATAGTCGAGGGGACTCGGTTCAATTGGGCAAGGAATACCGAAAAATGTCACACCTTCATTTGGTTTGGTTCACTTTCACACTGCACATTTGAAAGCGGACCAAACCGCCTGGACAATGTCACACAGTTACAACAGCTGCTTGTTTGGGGCGGTATTGCCCGAAACGAGCACAGACCAGGAAGAAATTAAGCATGAGGAATAAGAAAACCCGGCTCATCGATTGGCCAGGACCAAAAACAGAAATCCATCCCCTTCAGCTGGCTTGTTCAGCACAAAAACAATCTAGCAACACCATATTTATGCAGTCTGAATCCCTATATCCATTGGTTTTCTTTGGCTCTTTAAAGACATGACTAGACAATAGCTAACTAATATGCATATGTTACCACCTCCTAGACAGGGGTATGAGTTATTTAAGGTAAAGTTGATCACCCTCAGTGTATGAATCTGTCAAAATGACCAAGGACTTCAGATTTTTCTGTTGTTCAAAAAATTCAGTCAATGATGTAAAATGTTCGGTTAATACAACCTTGATATTCAGATACTTATGTACAAATCTTAAGTACTTGTACAAAAATTGAGTATTTCTATTTCATGTTTATTTAAACGTCTACTTCATTCATCACAATTCAGCAGGAAATGTACTTTTTACTCCAATACTTTTATCTGACAGCTGTAGCTAAAAGCTACAGATGTGCTTGAGCGTTTTAAGTGTGACCTGTTGAAATAAAGGAAGGATGAATAATTACTTTCTTTTCATTAGCAAATCTATAATAATTGTTTCAATTTAATCATGTGACACTGACATGTCTGATGTAAGGATCTGTTTTGTTAATGGTTGCCCCTGCCTGAAATATATTGTACTGTGAAGCGCATACAACAAAAGGGTTAAAGCCATTTCCAGTAGTACAATGGCCAGAATGTTGACTTTCATAATATGCAAATTAAGGACGAAGTTTATTTATTATTAATTAAAATTAATTCATCTATGCTGGTGATTATATCTGCAATATTCCTAGCCGCGTCCTCTTCTCAAACAGTAAATTACTGTTTTCCATGCAGGCTTTGTATTTGATTAACACGTTTATCTTGGGAACATGCAATTATGAAGCCTCCATTAGCTCTCCATTGTCTTCCCCTTATTGAAATGGATTTTTCTCTGAACCATTCGCGTGGTGGCCGATCCTTAATTTAATCTGGACGGTGAGGTAGTATCAAAACATCAAAGGTCTCTGAGGCAGCACCTTGCTCCTGGTCTAAGTAAAGCCTCGCTAACTCTCTTTCTAAAATAAATGCCCCCTCCACATAATTGGTGGCTGAGGCTCCAGCTCATGCACACTCCATTTTTTTCCACCGGAGCCTCCCTTGCGAAAACAAATCCTCCATTCCCGCAGCCGCATTACTGCATAGTCACTGCGCCAGAATCCCCATGGCAACAGACATGTGCAACAGCCTGCCCTCCCCTCTCCCGTCCCCTCCACCCTTAGAGCTCTTTTCTCACCGAGAAACTCAGAGATCTCGAGAGTACAAATGTGCAGCATCTTCCACAGTGATCTACAGAGGTAGATGCCGTAGAACGGAAAAAGGATATCTTTCATAATAATCTGCCAACTGAAAAATCTCTTTTAGTTCAGCTGGTTGCTATTGGAAACTGCATGAGGACAAGGAGTAAGGAGTAACAAGCATGGCAGGCAGGCTGAAAGTAGGTGGTATATTTTCACTGTGACAAGAAGAGACAGCCTCTTGTTCTTGGAGGTTTCTGGTCCACAGAACAATGTCAGAAACAGTTAAAAGAGCACGATCTGCATCACTACTCTTCATTTAATTTTTGTCACCACAAAATTATTTGATGACACAAAAACTCACCAACACACCTTCTCTCTTTATTTCTGTCATCATCTGGCTCTTTTACATGCTCACTGTCAGGTTGTCTGCCCCTCTCTTCCTTCATTCTGTGTTTGTGCCTGGTCTGACCTTAACCGTAATAATATTGTGAATTGGGGTTACGGCGAGTGAAGAAGTCAGGCTGACCGGCAACCCCTATTTCCTGCTCTCACAGCACCTCATCACACTAGAAAAGACACATGATTTCTCAATCCACATCTCTCAGTGCCCCACTTACACTGACTGCTCTGAGGTGAACCCAGGCCCAGCATTGAAGTCGACTCCCTCTTTTTTCCCCCACAATTAGCTCTATGCTCTATAAAAAAGAATGCTATTGTAGCTGAACAATAAATGCAGCAAAGACATTATCACTTCAGGGACAATGTTATTATGCAAGATAAAATTTAACCACAGCATGGTTTAGTTTGTGTAAAATAGAAAAAAAAGTTTGTGTACAATACAACAACAAACTGTTCAGTCTGCCACAGCTGTTCATCTAAATACAAACGGACTAACCAAATATTATGTAACAACTGACACAAACTCTTTTTCTTTAGTAAAAATGAAGTTTTTTAAACCCGCCAGCTGGCTGGGGCCCTTCTGTGTGGACTTTGCGTGTTCTCTCTATGTCAGCAGAGGTTTTCTCAGGGTTCTCCGGCTTCTTCCCACTGTCCAAATGCAGGTTAGGCTTGGGCGGTCTCACGGTATTACAGTATACCAGGGTATTTAGAAATCCTGACAGTATGTTATTCAATACAGTTATAAATACAGGCACCCCTCTCTCTATTAAACTGATAGTATGTAGTGCACAGCACGCACCACCAGAGCTTAGTCTCCATTCTCCACTGAACAGGCAGCTGAGATTAAAGACACTGTGACACCTAGTGATGGAGGGAGAAGTTACAGGACTGTAAACTGCTGGTGGCCTGTGGGGCTGTGGGGAATGACAGCGTGTTTTTTACTTGGTGTCTTTTAACTTGGTGAATTAAGGATTAATTTCAACTTAATCTGAGGTGGTGATTGTTGGAACAATGGACTAACTAACTAGATTGCCAAAAAGAGAAACCAAGACAGTTTGAGTGAGTTTTATTTTGTTTTTGGTGAATTTTGTTTTCTGTAGACTGGGCTGTAACTTCAGAATCATGTGACCCTGTAGGCATTTTTGAGGAAAAGTGGGCAACCAGCATTTTTTGAAAGTTCAAGGTGTCCCAAACAAGAATCCACCGGTTGCCCTTCAAATAAGGCCCCTGATTTTCTATATTTCCTCCTCCAAGTTATCCCCCTTCCATGGTAATTTGGATGTTAGACACTGTTGCCTATCCTGGTTTAGGCTCATAGTTAGGGCACTTCCCAATGTTCAATAATGTGATAATATAATGTGTTTGGTGTCATTTTAAAGGGGACATTTGTAGCTCATTTCAAATCAATTATGAACCTTCCTGACACACATGGAGGTCACTAGAGCTCCTCAAACCACAAAGAACATATTTTTTTCACAAATTCCGCCTAAGTTATTTTCTTTGTTTTAGCCCTGTGGTACCTAGGAATACCAGAGACACAAAAAACAGATACTGAAATACTGACTTGCCTATGGAGTTTCAGAAAATGTATAACATCACCATATTATTACAATCTGGGGGATTACTGTGAGCCTGGAACCCGACTAGGGAGTTACTGCAGACAAGAGGCCAACACGCATGCTGACAGCTTTCATTACTTTGTTGGTATCCATCTAAGGTAACTAACACTTGTTTTTTATTTGATGAATGTGTTTATGTAAATCAATGAAGTTATTTGAAATCAGTGAATTCCATAGATTAAAGATAGCAAGCTAGAATATCCATAGAATTAAGCTAAATTCTATTTACAGAAAGCTAGCTATTGTTAATTCTTGGAATTCATTGATTTCATTGCTAGTCTATAGCTTACTTATCGCCCAACCCAAGTTCATTCAACTTTGTTCTTTATGTAACTAATATTTAATATTTATCTTTATTAAATTACCTTTGTGTTTATTGTTTACAAGTCAATGATGTAATACTGAAAAGTCTATAGATTTTTAGCTAACTATAGCCCAGCTAGCAGGCTATACCCGTGAGCATGTGGCAGTGGTAGTTATTAATAGGTAGTAATAACAACTATTAATTAGTTATTAGTCCTACTAGTTCCATTCCAGGATTGATGGACATTTTAACAAACCACATTAACAAGCTGGCTACATAAGCAGTATAATTTCTGTTTCAGCGTGATCATGGAAGCTGCTGGCACTCTGAAGGAGACTGGCCACTCTAGCTCTAGAAGAATGTCTCATCTGTCAGGAGACAAAAAATGGCGTGGGAAAGGCTCAGTGGCAATCAGACGACCAATTACAAACAGAGATTTACCGCTTCCTGCAACTTCATTGCTCACCAAGACAACAAGGCAGACATGGCTCACTTTCTCTCCCAACAGCTGATTCTGAGGGCACCAGCAAACAAAACCATAGTTGCCGCAGGTGGTTTCAGCGATGAAGAGAGGATCGTAGCTACTGACCCAAACTTTGACACAGACAGCTTGGAAGCTAAACATGAAGAAGCAGATACAGGAATTGTTCTTCACTGCATTAGAAGCAGAGCAGAAACCATTGTTGTGTCTGCAAGAGACACCGATGTCTTGATTCTGCTGATCGCCTACTTCCACAGAATGCCATGCCAACAAATCTGGATGAAAGCAGGGACAGCAAAGGACAGAAAGTACATCCCCATTCATGCAGTTGTGGAAAAGCTGCAGATGGAAGAAGAGGTTCTTGAGCTACTTCCAGGTTTCCATGCACTCACTGGGAGTGACTCGACATCATACATTTCAGGACACACAAAGAAGACCTGCTGGAATGTGTTTAGACAGCACAGCCATCTACTCAAGGGGCTTGGTGAAGGTCCTGAGCTTAGTGACTCCACCATCATGGATGCAGAAATGTTTTTCTGTAAATTATATGGTGCAAACAACACAAACAACATCAATGAAGTCCGTTTGGGCATGTTTGTCAAAGGCATGACCATAGAGACTGCCACCACCAGAGATGCTCTGAAATTTCACATCCAGCGTGTTCACTTCCAGACTTTGGTTTGGCGGCAGGCCCACTTGCAGTACCCGGTGCTGCCACCCCCTGAAAATATGGGATGGAAAATGGAGAACAACGTGCTTGTTCCTGAACTCATGTCGTTGCCTGCAGTTCCAGATGCCTGTGAGGAGCTAGTGACCTGTGGCTGCACAACTGGATGCAAGACAGCCCGATGCGGCTGTAAGCCAAACCCAGGCACTGCATCTTGTCAGTGCCGAAAGTCAAGTGACGTTTGCATGAATATGTAATGCACTGAAGGAAAAAAAAATATGATCACAAAGAACCTGTAATGCTGTTTTGATTTAATCATTACTATTTATATTTGTAATTAGTTACCATGTTCAGTGAATTTTACTGATTAAAAGGATGAAAAATGTCTACCTGGCCTTTGATTATCATTGCATTAGTATTAGTAATAATATCATTACATCTAAACAATTGGTGTGGGTTTTTTTGTTTACATAATGCTGGTGCAAAGAATGAATGGAGGTGAATGGGCCTGAGCCGGTTACTGCTATTTTAAGGCTCACAATAACCTCTCACAAAGAAATATCATACATTTCCTGAATCCTCAAAGTCTATTTAGTATTGAGATTGTTGGCTTTTGGGTCCTTGATATCCCTTGATCCCACAGGGATAAAAGAAACTATATAGTTTATACGAAAATTGTGGGAAAATGTGTGTAATTTATGGTTTAAAGAGGTCATGTGACCTCTGTGTTTGTCAGAAAGATAAAAATATAGGCTTAAATTAAAGGCTAGAAGGTACCCTTTACAATGATACCAAACAATCATATATATAATATTAACAAATAGGAAATTGATAGCAATTTCTAACTTTGGGCGATTAATCAATAATTATGCTAATTAATCAATAATTATGACTAAACGGTAACTTTTACAGCTGGGCAACCGGCAGAAATGGATTCAGCACTAAAAAATCATATAGAAACAATGCTTAAAATGCTTTTCCTCAAAAATGCCTATCATGTTGTTTTCTAAGGGGCTTTTTCAATTTTCGGTCCTGACTCTGTGACCAAGAGAAAGTGGAAATCAAAAGCTGCACAGTTGTATTTCTCTGTTTAATAAGAGAAATTGGTGTTGGCGCGGCACAGTTATACCCTCATATATCATTTACCCCAGTGAAATTTTAGGAATGTACGAGGGTAAGAAATATTACATACTATCTAAACCTAATGCATGCTAGGCTAATTGTTGACTCTAAATTGGCCGTACGTGTGAATGTGAGCATGAATAGTTGTCTGTCTCTTTGTGTTAGCCCTGTGATAGTCTGATGACCTGTCCAGAGTTTACCCCTTCCTCTCCCCCACTGCCAGCTGGGATAGGCTTCAGCCCCTCCGCAACCTTAAAAGAATCAGCAGTACCAGATAATGAGTTTAAGATTCTAATGCTGTTTGAATTGTCATAGGAGCATCAATAAAGGGGCTATTTAGCGTAGCATTTGCATTAAGTTGGGGGACTTGCAAAACCACAATGGTCAAAATTTCAACAGCAGAGGTCGAGACATCCTGACTTTCAGTCCCAAGCGTGGATCAAGTTCCAAAAACCCTGGATCCTACAAATCCCGTAATCCATCGTGTCTTTTGTCAAAGCCTCACTGCCTGGTAAATGCTCACGCCTTTCAGACTGAAATTGTCCCCAGGACGACAGCATCAGTGATTTCAGCAAGAGCCCAAAAACAACAAATGTTTCCATTCAGGTGAGAAAAGACCTCTAGCAGCTGTAGTAAGGAGACATAGGAAGGAGGTCAGGTTGGATAACTGTGTCCACAAAATAATGGACTTTAACACAAGAGATCCCCCTTTGTTTCCCATTTCCAAATGCAATCAACATTATAAAACCATAGCCACGATAGTTCCATAACATTATTAATTAATTATGTTCATTATTGCAACTATGATGAGAAACGTTCCCTTAAGCCTGATTTGTGGTTAAAGGGTGCTCAACACTCACAACACAATACTCTTGATGAGTGTTGCTCAACAGAATTAAACAGTCAGGCTTCATTTTGAAGTTATTTTTTAGCAAAATGTTTTTAGTCACCTCCACGGTAACCAGAGACCCCTGCAATTTTTTACCCTATGAGTCTATTTCTGTCGTTTAGCGTTTATTTTGTTAAGTGTTTAGTGAAGCATACTTTGCATAGATAGCTGTTTAAATCACACAAAATATATCGCTGTGTGTGTCTGAAACATATTAGTCATATCTACGGTACATTGATCGATCAGCTCCCAGTTTGTCTGTGAGCAGCAGATTCCCCCAACTTGCTACAGTGGGCTAGAAAATAAATCAATGAATCAATAAATACAAATTGTTGATTGCCTCCTATGAGGCTGACATATAGCTTAAAAATATTTTGGTTCAGTAAATGTCCACTCAGCTTTCCAGGAGCGTCTGCTAAAAGACGGCTGCTTATATGGTCAGAGATGCTGAAGCAAGTCAGAGTTGGTATGGATTGAGACCTATTATCCCCATGGCAACATTACGAACACTACCTAATCAAAATGACTGACAAAATGTGACACTGTCTGTGAAATAATATTCTCCAGCTGCGGGACATGAAGGAAAAGTGGCAAGTGACACTTTTTTTTTGTCAAGCAAAACACACATTAAGTGCACTACCATAAATCAGACTTCAACCTCAACAAGAGATGTCAATTTGAGTCATTTTTGTGCCTAAATCTAACCAAATTATAACCAAAGGACACATAAAACATACTTAATTTCAACAGTGATTTGTAATAAATTGTGCAGACAAATTATGCCCCCCTGCCAATGGTAGCACCACAACAGAAAGCTCTTATATGTGACTAGGGCAGGGTACAGAACACGATACTTTAAATCAGGGGTCGACAAATTACCGGCGTGTTCGATTATCTGAGCCAATATTTGGCATTTTGCCGATTATCTGTATCAGTGTTTTATTTAAATCGTTGGTAAAATTAATTGTTAAAAAAATGTGCGTATTTTGACCAACACCAGGGAAGGCAGTCTGCAACACAAAAAACCTTTAGGGAGCTATTTTTATTCATTCATCTTTTATTTAAATTTTCCCTGAACTTTAAAAAAAAAAAGTTGAAGGGAACTTGCTGTATGATGTTGTAATTTTTAGATTTGATTAAACATTTGCCAGAGACATTTAAACAAGTTTTTTTTTTTGTTGGAGTTTTCTATATTCCAAATTTTAAATGTTGACAGAAATATTTTCATTTTTATTGTGAATGTATATCAGTTCCAAATATTGGTTATCGGTCTCAGTAAGTACTAATACTCGGTATCCATATCGGCCCTGACTGAATTAAGCTAGCTCACGATAAATCCATCTATGCCAAATTTCAATACTTAAAACAACATCTGGGTGACGACACTGGGCTTAGAAGAGAGCTGGAAGATCCTCAAAATGCCCCAAAAATCCTGGAAGCCAACCATAGTGCTCCGGGGAGTCGCCAGAAGTCAGGAAAGCTGGCCACGAATATCCGCGGTCGCTTGATCAGTTTCTCAGTGATCCAAAATTATCACTGCAGTACCGATCTGCTGCAATCTTTCCTATATTATTTTAGTAATAGTCAGTATCACTGCTAGACAAGCAGACACATATTCACACACATGCACCCACACACAACCAGACAGACAGAGAGAAGATTAGCTCTATGTGTGATTATAAATGAGCAGAGGAGCAGAATTGCCTTTTAGTCTACCACATCAACCCTGCACCTGCAAATTATACTTTTGTTATTAGAGAAAGTAAAGCACCAAAAATACTGACAAACAAGGTAGTTTGTTGTCTAATTATGATGGAGGACTTGTTGGTCAAACCTCACATGCCAAGTCCTAAAGCAGGCTGAAACCCAATCTAACACGACCCTGATGACACCATGAGGGCAATATTCTCAGACTTCAGAAAGCTCCCCAAAAGCTAAAGAAAACATTGTTCAGGAGTAGTATGCCTTGTTACAAGTAAACTTAACTTCATTTGTATAATTGATGCCCCTTTTAATTGGCAACTACTTTGATTCATGTTTTTTAGAGCTGCAGTTTAATCCCATTAATCTATTAGTAAACGGACAAAGACTTAATCTTCAACTACTTTGAAAACAAATTAATTATTTGAATCATTTTTTTCAAGCAAAACAGCCAAACATTCTCGGATTCCTTAAGTGTGCTTTTCTTTTTCCGTGTTTACAAGTAAACTGAATATCTATGGGTCCCAAACTGATGGTCAAAAAAAGCTTGGGCTACGTTACATTTTGATGGCACCTTTCTACTTGCCTGTGACATTTCAGTGACAAAACAACTAAATCCAACATTACATATTTCAGATGAATAACCCACTATACTCTGCATGAAAGGCTACAAGTGACTGAAAGCCAAATGCTCTTGAGAGTGGTAGGTCACCCCTTTATATCACGCCACCTCCCATTTTTTCACTTGATTTGAGGGTGCCAGGGTCATCAAGTCCACATGACATCCAGTCCAAGGTGATAAAAGGGAGGACTCTTTTAACCATGATTAGCAGCAGCACTAGATTACTTCAATTAGTGTGTAATCATCTCCGACATTAGAGGTGAACGGCCCGACGCCTGAGCGATTCTCAAATACAATCACTCTCACGCCCAGTGCCACCAATATCAATGACGGCTGTGATTCCTCCCCTCCCCTCTCCTGCATGGACCCATTTTCCCACATGTGCTCCTTCAGGGCATTTCTGTCCTTTATAGAAGGGAGATCATATCCGTACATGTCACTTACAGCACATCATTGTCTCCTCATGTCATTTGCATTTGCCGTGTCAATGCTGCCGTTCGACAGCCACTTCTGGTTCATTGCAACAAAATGTCAAACTCTCTGACAACATAAAAGGTCACTAAAGAGCAGTTTAGGGACTGCGTTTTAATATCACTGTCACTGGCTGGCAATCTGGCATTATCAATACAGCCAGAAATGGCACTGGTGGCGGTGTCCAGGGTGAGAGGACATTTTCTGTGAATTAGGGATAATGAGGACTTACAATTGAGAATCAGCATGACTGATGTGTTTCCCATCTTTTGCTGACTGAGATTGGGGTCACTGCTTTGAGGCAGAAAAGTCAAGCACAACTGAGGCCTTTCCTTTTTTTTCATTTTTCAAATGCTTGATTTTCTTTTTTTGTCTCTTTGGACTGCGGATGATCATAGCCCACAGCTGTCAATTTCATAGTACACGTGCAAGCATTCGCAAAAGAACAAACACGCATGCACACATACACATCCACATACACGCAAATGTACCTCAATTTTCCTGAAGATTATAAAAAGGATGAAGGAATATATTGCAGCATGATTCAACCTCATTAGAACAGCTCTGTGAGGATTCTAGCTTGATGTTGTGGATGTACATCCAATTTAAGAGCAACTAAAAGGATCTTTTTTTCTCGAGACACTATTATTATGTCATGTGGGTCAACTTGTGATTTACAAAGACAGAAAGGGAGGGGAGGAGAGGGAGGAGGATAAACAGAAAGCAAACAAGAAGCAAGTCTGATATTCAATTCTCCAATGAAACTTAATCTTCCTCAGCAAGGGATTGTTTTGTGCCAGCAGGGGTCCATAGCAGCAACATCTATGAACATGTCTTGGACCATCTCCTCTGCATTACTTGCAATTTGGAGGCAGGAGGAACCCTGGACGCCCCAGTAAACTGTCTTTGGAGACTTTTGCTCTCTCTCTCCATCTCCCTAATTGGTTATCTATCCTCATTTTACCCTTCTGTTTGGTATTCAGCAGATGAGCTCCTCTTACTTTGTCTTGGCAAAATAGCTCAGGATAAATCCTGGACAATAAGAACAAAATATCTCTTTATCAATGCCACACTTTCATGATAGGAGTACAGTAATTACCCCTGGAAAGTGTGGGGCAATATCTAAGGATGAAATAATATTCTGGTTTTGCCCCTGCAGCTTCTTGATTAACTTCTTGTGTCCCCTTTGCTATCATTTAGAAACAGACCAGGGCATTTAGTCATTAAAGCTATTTCATTTGTTTCAATTTGCAACCCAGTACAATGTCACCAATGTCCCTGTAATGACTATATCACAGGGGTTTACAGATTAATTTACCAACATACCAGCTCAGCTTGGCTGGTTTTCAGAAGATTCCTCTGCACTCCCGTCTCATTAGTCAGACTACATGTGAATGTATGACTCAGCTTGTAATAACTACACTTCATGGGTCTGTTAAAATCAGGCCCATTTTATGTCCCTCTGCTTTATTTTTCTTTTCTGCTTTCACTGCTGTGTTACCTCATAACCTCCCCCTGCTCACCGGCTCCTTTATCCTTTGACAAGGACTGAGCACTTACCATCCCACTGACAATAGTCTACCTTTCATGGTTTATGTATAAATATATTTGTTATTGTCCTGCATTATGCACATTCGTGCAGTTCTGTGTGCTGTGCCTCTGGCATAAGCAGTGAGGTGTGTAATCAAAATCACAGCAAATAAATAAAAAGGGGCTACAATCTGATATTCCTTTCATCAGGTAATGAATTCATCGAACAATGTAAATTAGTAATGAGGAGAACTGATAAGCTTAGAAGGTGAAACTAATATAATCAATTATAAACTGCCTTTTTTTTTGTTTGACTTCCCCAAACAGAGAACACATTTACACACCGACTGGCTTGAATGAAAAATCAAGGTAGAAATTAACTTTCTATCTGGCTTTGTAATGTTATGTACTGCATGTCTTACTGGAGATATACATAAGTGGTTTGGCAACACAAATAACTGCAGACTCATTTCAGTGAGGCAAAGGTGTCTTTTTGGTAATGAGCTGCATCAGTTACTCATTTAGAAATGTTTGTTTTTGATCTGTAAAAGGATTATCATCAATGTACAGGTTTATGATAATCATGAAAACAGCATGCATTCACAAATAATGTTGGCAATAAAGAAATCACACAGACTGAACAGTACAACAATCTAAGTTAATATTGACTGCAATTAGTTGTGACATTTTTCAGTAAAATATCAAGCTGACATTTTCGCGATGATCGGCAAGTGAACCCCAACATATATAAGTCTCCGCCAACACATAGTCTGACTAACAATGAAAAGCATGTCACATAATGAATTAATGTCTTCATTATTTTTTACCTTAATGATGGTGGGGGAATTCCCTCCGAGGCTATTAACTACTGAACTACTGAAATGCAGCCATGGTCACCTTGTGTTCAAAAATCTAAGATGGCCAGAGCCAAAATGCCAAAACTCCTTCAAATGGGAGTCTATGGGTAATATCACATTGGCTATGTCCATTATTTTTGTACAGTCTTTGGCTTTTACATTTCAGTATTGTACAAACAAGAAATGAAGTGTTAGGAAACTTCAGAGTAGGAATGTATGATGCATGCCAATATCCGATATGCTGATATTTAACAACTAATTTGGCCAATAACCAATACCTTTATCCATACATCCACTTTTTCAGTGATTATCAAGTCTTCTGTAGTAAAATGCATACTCTTATCTTGATGGCCCACCAGCAGATGGAGACATACAAATACAAAGCGTTTCAAAATGTGTTATATTCATTAATTGTGCAAAATCATAAAAAGCATGTTGGCAGACTCCAATAGTTCATTTTAAAGCCCAAACTGAAACCATGCTGATATTATCAGCATGTTGGCCAATTCTAATAGTTCATTTTAGAGTCAATATCTGCCCATACAGACAACACGTCATTAATATCATGCATCCCTACTTTGGAGGTACTGGTAGATGGAGTTTTTGGACCTTTGGACAGAGCTGGGCTTATTGTGTCCTCCCTGCTTCCAGTTTTTACTGCTTGTTTGTTTTTTTCCAGCTGAGATAAGCTATGGTAAACTAAGCTAAGCTAACTGTTTACTGGGTTTAGCTTAGTTATAGCATACAGATGGATCTTCTCATCTTACTCACAAAAAGACAACAAATGACAATTTTGCCAAAACAATTCCTTTAACAGAATGCATTTCTTATCTCCGAACACTGAAACCACATCCTATCCTTTAAATGGCCTCTTGATGGACTGGTCAGAAAAAAAAATCAAATTATATCCCAGACGAACATTAAAAAATCACATAAGCACAAACACACACAAAGTCAGTCCCATGTCTCTAGTGGCCTGATTTATATGTATGTTTTTCCTCCTCCTCTACCTCCACCTCCAAGTTCAGGTTTTGTGTTTGTCATCTTGATTATAGACTGGAGGATTATGACTGAATATTTATCGGCCTTTGTCCATGCACAACTCAACATTAATCGTTTCGCTTCTAATCCAGCCTGTCTTTTATCTTCCCACATAAAGGAGAGTTAATCCCCAAATCCCTGTTTACAGCACGCAGTCATTCCTCCTGTTCACTAGATGAAGTGCCATAGGCTAGCTTTGTCAGGTGACAATTGCAATTTGGTGAGGTTAGTCATCACACGTCAAGGTATCGGTTTTATTTCCCTCAAAATGAGTGAAGGTTTTTTAATTACCCGCAATAATATAAACTTGTAAAGTGAGTCATGTCTTTTTCACACTTTGAATTTATTCTGAACACCCTGAACCAACTGAGCTTCCTAAAAGTCTAGTTAATCCCGCACATATAGGTATCTGTTTTACGGGGTTATGATGCAACTCCTCGACTCCCCTCCATCATACAGCACACTGTGAGCTCAAGCTGTGTATTTATGGAGTATCCACGGGTAGGAAATTAGTCCTTACTGGCCTAAAACTCTCAGAGTGGTGAACTTTTGGTCCCACTTTTAGGAATCGGAGTAAAAGCAGTTTATCAATGTTCTTAACCAGGGAAAGCCTGTCCCCTCCAGGATTTAGTGGAGCTGCAGAGCTGTTCCCAGCAGGGCGGCAAAGATAACACAAACATACACACACATTCCTGTAGCTGAGGAAGTACAGAATGTAAAATACATTTAAAATAATAAGCTTCTTCAAAGCACTGTGATTATGTATGTAATAATTTCCTCACCACTGACTAAGGCTGCCTGATCCTGCTATTTATATTGTGGCCAAAGATGCATCTGGAACATAAGAGCAAACTGATGGGGGTGCAAAAAATTGACTGCATCAAAATTCTAGAAAAGGACATTTAATAATTATAACGCAGCAGGTGCAGTGTTAGGTTAAATTGAAAGGCACTGTATGCGACATCCAGAGCATATCTGCGATTCAGAGTCTGTGGCATCATTGTCTCCGTACGGTTCTCAACATGGAGGTTGCTGGATCAGTGACTAGCAGTTAATGGTGCTAACAGTGCCAACAAATTTTAATGGCAAAAGTGCTGACAGAGTCAACAGTGTTAACCAGAGGGTGGGTGCTATGCTTCGACATCCAGATATCAGCAGTAACCACAGGACTTTCATGCACAAATACACACGCAGGGTCGGACTGTCTACCACAATAAAGAACAGAGAAGCTCGAATTACAACACACACAGAGGGAGCGTGACTTTATTCTCTGCTCAGGTCACCATTACTCAACTCAACTTATATAACAAGTAGGCCTAGTTGTTTCCTGCTATATTAATGTATATTAACAGAGCCTTTAACTGGTACAAGCTGTTTAATAAAAAAAAAAAAAAAATCAAATTAAACTTCATGTACAGAAAAACGGAAAAATTAAAAAAAAATGAGAGGCTTGTACACAACTTTAAAACCAATCAAGTGACCAACCAGTAGGCTACCTCTTGTTTTGTTTCTCATGTAAAGTGGGAAAAACTAATACGTTCACAGATTGGAACCTGTACTTCTTAAATCTTTCTATGTCTTTCTACGATGTGAGACTTGTGGCTTGGCATGCAATGTATTTAAAGGAGCAGTGTGTAAGATTTAGTGGCATCCAGCGCTGAAGATGACGGATTGCAACCAGCTTAAACTTCTCCCGTGTGACAAGCATGAAAACCTGGTTAAAATTTCTTCATTTTCTTTCTGTTGTTGTTGTTTTGCTTCATCACTGTGAGCCACATGGGAACCAAAACATTACAAATCATATTTCAGGTGATAATACACTAAAGAAAATATTTTTATGTTATGTTTGATTTCTTTTAATATATCCCTCTATATCCAGCACACTGGACCTTTAACTTTACACATGCAGTAGATTCCCTAGTTTCAAGTGGTTGAAACTACACTGCTTTGTTATTTTTAAATTAGAATGAACTTAGAGTATCATCAATCAGTGTTGCCATCAGGACTTATGCCAGTGGTTGAACATTTTCCAAATAGAGGAAATAGGCTGGCTGGTGCAAACCATTTTGACTGCCCAGGTCCTTTCACCCCCAAGCAATTTCTATTTTTCTCTGAAGCCTCATGTTGGCTCTTTTTCTTTTAGGTTTTAGGGTGTGTCCTTAATCGCCCCATCTCTCCTATTCAATAAATTTACAGTACGCTGCCTTGTGATGAGTTGAATAATCTCATTGTTGAGAATTTTGAAAAGAGTGTAAGGAGGCTATTCTGAATGTGTGAAGGACGTTTTATGAATATCAATTAACTCAATAGTGCTCGAAGTTAACTTCAAGTTAAATTCAATTTATTTTCAGTTCATTTTGTAATGGAGACCTCAGGTGCATAGCGGGGTTACGACCAAGACAAGATGGGTGAAAATCACATTATTTTTGAGACCAAAACCAAAATATGTTTTTTTAAAAAAGCCTGCGGTCCTCCCTTAAGGATTTATATGGTTGTAATGTAGGCTGCTGGAATTCATTACATTAGCGCCCGGAGTAAAAATGAACCCAAACTGATGAGTGGATTACACTCAAACCCAAGATCAAACTGAAGTGCATAAAACCCCAAAGCACGGATCATCATTATGCACTGTGCTTACTTTGAGGCTGTGTAAATATGAGCTTACTATAGCTTGCACCATTCACTCCGGGAGACTGATAATTTCACTTGATTAACAAACTAGTGAGGATGAACATCTGGTCGCAATTAACCTTCAGACCTGCATTCACGCCCATAGACCAGCACGCAGCGGTAGAACTGGGCTGAGCTCCAGTTCTCTAAAGCTCATTTCTTCCGACAACAACTGGACCCTTTATCAGCAAACAGGGAGAAGGGGTTGCAGGAATGTCTGTTTGCCTGATTGCAGCACTCGAGGTCAAAGGTTATTTTCACTGAAAGCTCTAAAAATCCCTGCATCTTTGTCCTGCGGAGTAATTGACTGATTGTTATCTGTCTGTATCATCTGAAATAAGAGCCCTCGCACTATTGATGCTGCGTATCCTGACTGTGTCACTCCCCCTGTTAAGCAGACAGCATGGCAACAACCACAGTTTAAATTAAAAATATCCACCAATTAGTCACACTGCGGCTCATATCAAGTTATAGATACATTCCTGTTGTCTGACCTTGTTACCATGGAGGATGATTCTGCCAGGCTTGTACGAATCATCCAGGTCTCAACATTTACTCTTGCCAATTTAGAAATGCTGTGTGTGCACAGCACTCTGGGAGAAATAAACAACATCATGGAGGCTGCAATCTTTATCCACCTGATCCACTATTTTGTGGCCAAGGTCATAGAGGTAACACAATCTTGAGAGAGCTCTGCGTAATAGTATATAGGTCCCTGTTGTGTGGGATGGGGAGGAAATGCAGGCTGCTCTGTGTCTGTGCAGCGCATTCAACGGCTTTTGCAATGTTGTGGACAGTCAAAACTTGAGCTGCCAAACAGCATTAGAATGCGGATAAAAAATGGCGGCTTTTTTTTTTCCCATTAAAAAGGATGTGGCTCATCAATAGGTGGATTTTCCTCACAGCACATGAACGCACCGCAGCACAACAAGTGTCAGCTATGCACACATAGCAGCTTGGAGCAGACTTCTCTGAGCAGCTTGCTAAACCAAATGGTACGAGCTTGCAAAAACAGTGGTCTGGTGTTTGAATATTGCCATAATAGAAAATGAGAGATGAGGAGAGAAAAACAGTGATTTTAACATTCTGTTAACACATGCAGCAGAGTGGAGAGTGCTGTAATTAGTGTATTTATTCTCCTGTTGCTTTGTGAACAATCCATTGTGTTAACCCACTATGGATGTTATTGCTGTAATGTTTTATTCATGCAGCAGTCATATCTGGGGGGAAAAAAAACAGTGCCAGCAGCTTTAGACCCGCAGGTCTGGATCTGTTCCAGTTCAAGTTGTACCACCTATCAGCAAGAAAAGCTAAGGGAGCAGCAATTTACAGCTGCAGATGTAGACAAGTACCCCTCACTGCGGTGGAGTTACACTCAAATGGAGCAATGTGTTTTTTGCCGCTGGAAACAGTCTTTGACCAATCATAATGTTACAGACACCAGCTAGCAGAGCAAGTTCAGCAATAACAGGTGAGACAAACAAACCTCAGTTAGACTTTTTGTCCAACTCACAGAGTGGATGTCTTTTGTCCACAGCTGATAAAATCTGATGGCAGAATTTATAATTTCAGCCAATGGCCAAAGAGAATGCAAATATGGCCTAACTGCAAAGTAGTCACCAAGTGTGAACACATCAATCCTGTTACTAGGGCTGAATACATTTTAAATAAATAAACAGAATTTTTTTTATTATTTACAATACTGCGGTCTGACTGAAATTTCAGTTAAGCATGTGTTTGGTACATTGAGAAGTGGCAAACACAACATGGCAGTGACAACAAATAATGATAATGAAAGATAATGAAAATGGTAGATCTTCTTGCTCTTCTTGCAACTGTTAATATGTATGCTCAAATTATTGTCAACCAGTAAATTCAACTATTGGCAATAGGCTGAAAACATAGACTGTATAACAGTTATTTTTTATAGTGTAAATTCCCTGTCCAAAAAAGGGGGAGATAAAATAAAATTGAATAAACAAAAAACAGCAGTATAAAAAATGCTGGTATTGGCTAGTGATTAAATTTCAAATATCCGTATCAGCCCAGAATTGCAAAATCCATACATCCCTAACATTTACTGTCCTCAATGTGTCAATAGTTCATAAGGGAGTTTGTCAGCTTGCTGTTTGACATTCGGGACTTACTGTAGTGCCTCAGTGGGAGCTGATGCCACATGCATTGCATATAAAAGGGTTGACAGTGATTTTTACTTATTTAATTAACTAGAACCAGCTGCATATTTGTTAGTCCTTTGTTACATTATTCACTCAGTGTCTTCTGTATGGATGACTAAGCCTGTCTTTTGTTACTAGTAATCATTTAGCAGTGTTACATTATTTAACACAAATTGTTATCAGGATTTTGTTGAAAGTGACACATTGTTACAACAGCTTGCAGATGTCCAAGTCAGAGCAGAATGTTAAAAATTTATTTTTCAAGCTGAAGATCTGAACGTAATGTTGCCGGATGTGTACTGTATACAAGAGCCTTCACAGACTGAATAACAGTAAAGCCTAATGATGCTGGTAATGATGGACTGTTGATTTCACTGGAACTTCCTGAGAAGCTGTTCAAGGCCAAGTCGCAGGCGTCAACTCAATATTCATTTTGGAACAATTTCTAAGGATGTAAAAATAGCAATAGCCACTATTACCGGATGTCCTGAAAATATGCTCAAATCACACTTGAGCAGCACCAGTTGCTTGATATGTTGCGATGGACAATCAGCATGTAGGCTTACATATCTAAAGTGCCTGAAAAAATGTAAGAAAGTTTAGAAAAACATTAAATGATAAAAATAAGTCACAAAATCTTTTTGAAAAGGAGGTAACGCCTTGTCTACACATAAAAGGGTATATTTGAAAATAAAGGTTTTTTTCAATACATTCTGGCCTTCATCTGCACACAAACTGTGTAGGAACTTTTTGTGAAACTCAGGATAAATGTTTTCAGAAACAGTTCTCAGTGTAGACATGCGTACAGGGACAACTGAGTTTTTAGCTTGTAACAGCAGAGTGTGCGCTGTCATCTCCTTTGTGAGGTGTGAAGTTTCATGCAATGACAGACGTGGCAAAAATACTGATGGCCTTTGCCTTGCTAACAGGACTTTTTGATACTGACAAAAAAAAAAACTTATATTTACTTTTGTATTATATCGAAGACCACAGGTGTCAAAATGTGCTACAGAGGTCACTGCTCTGGGGAGCCTTCTGTAAAAAGCTTTTGTTCTGACTTCTTATTGGCTTACATCATCATCTACCTAATTCTATATGTGGCTCTAGGGTTAGGGTTACATTGCCGCCTGTCTGAGATTTTTTTCTTTTTTTTCCGTTTTCAATGACAATGCTTGGTTCGACAGTATTTTTTTAAGAACAGAAAAACCTGTTTGAAAAAAGTATCAGTGTTTCTGTGGAATAAGCCTGAAATAGGGGTCAGGGGTGCAAAAACCTATATCAATGCAATGTTTTCACTTAGTGGAGTATTTGCCAAGAGCGCAAATGGGCATCACAGTGGTGCAGCGGTTAGTACTACACCTCACAGCAAGAGGCTCCAGGGTTTGAACCCTCCCTGTGTCAGTGCAGGTTTCCTCAGGGTTCTCTGGCTTCCTCCCACAGTCCAAAGACATACAGGTTGGGTTAATTGGTGAAGCTAAATTGCCCGTAGGTGTGAATGTGAGCGTGAATGGTTGTCTGTCTCTATGTGTCAGCTGTGCAATAGTCTGGCAACCTGTCCATGCTGAAACCGCCTCTCACCCAATGTAAGCTGGAACAGGCTCCAGCCCCCCGCGACCTTTAACAGGATCAGCGGTTATGGATAATGAGTAAATGAATGGACAAATGTAAATGCGCCCAGCTTCAGTTCATCTGGTATTTGGTTTTTGTAGAGTATGAAATCTATGTTGAAAAGAAGACACTTTTGGAACCAGATTGTGTATGAAGAGGGCAATGTAATGAAATCTAATGTAATGTAAATATTGACTAAACAGCAGCAAAAACATTGGTGATTGAATCATTTTTGATAAAACCCATTTGACTGGAATATTTCAGTAAACAGGTAACTGGACTGCTTCATTTATACTGGACTGGATCTACAGTCTAGCACTGGAAAAGGGACAATATACATTAGTAAATAGTGCTCTATGATTACAAGCAGTAACAAATGTTGCTGTAATATTTATTGCCTGCAGGTGGGGTATGTGTTGAAATTGTTGGGCTTTTACTTTGTTTGCTTGTAGGCGGCAGCATCAACATGTACACCACTTGTGCTGTCCTATAATGTCCAGTTTCCACCAATCACTTATAGTACAGTACCGTTAGAGCTGGTACGTAACCTGTATAAGCATTTACATAAACCCCAGATCTGGTCTGTATTTGCACCACAGACAGTGTGCTTACATTTAGGCAGAGTTATTACCAGATTGTAATAGCTGGATGACTGCTCTGTCCAGCTCTTGCTGTATTTCATCATCAGCAATGATGGATGTTCAAATGTTTGCAACTCATTCATCGTCAGTTAAACAGGGTTGCATGCCAGCACATTCATAACTAAACAGAACAGGCTGCAGCATTTAGAGTCTCTGCCGCAATCAATATTATAGTTAAAAATAGCAGGTTTGTGCATTTAGTCCTTATCAAGCAAGAGTGTCGATTCAATCAATGGACTGCAGTGTTTCCAGTTCCACCTTGTAGTATCGGAGCAGTGTGCTAGGTATCTCAGCACTGTGGTAACAAAAGACTTTTGGTAACATCCACAACTTTTGACAATGTAAACGCAAAAATAACTCTGCTAATGTGTAATAAACTGTACTGTACTGCTTGGTGAAAATTAGGCTTAAAGAAGTATTTTTCTGCTGGCAAGATGGTCTTTTAAATAAAGCAGCACAAAGACGCAAATATTTTTGAAAATGGTGCCATATGAGCAGAGAAAACTGAGAAAAAGGGCTGTGGCAATCACTTTTTTAGCTCAAGAGGCAGAAAACTTTCAACTACCAGAAAGTCCTGCACCCAACTGGACCAAGAAATGCTCCCACTGCAGGGTGCCATAATGCAAAGTCATCAATTTAAATCAACGGCGGGTGACTGTTAAAGAATCTCATATTGCAGCTTAACAGTGAGCTACAACATGTTTAAAAAAAAATATTTAAAGTGAGAAATATATAACCACAGAATCTTGGTTTGTATTTGATCAGTGCTGCTTAGTTTTACTTTTTTATCTGAGTTTTATCAGCCTCCATGTTCACATTGCAGGAAACAGTATGGCTCCCACCTCCTGTTCACCAACTCTCACTATTACACCTAAACGCGTTTTGGGGGGGGCAGGCCATGGGTGGCAATACAAAAATCTGCAAGTACAGCCTGTAATTCAAGCCGTCAGAGGTAGTGAAACTTTGCTGGTTAACGCAAAATGTGTCATCTGGTGTGTTTTGCTGGGGGGAAGAAGGTAGGTTTAGGCACATGTTACATGGGGGAAGTTTGCCACAGTTTACTGACACATAACACCCACACTGTTATGATACAAAGCTGCTTGGAAATCAGAGAAGTATCGCTTTAAAAGGGACTGGTAGTGACTAAACAGCTCTGACTGTAAATATGTGGTCTCCTACAGTAAGTTTGTGAGTTACAAGCCTGTTCCATAGGGTGTGTCAGATCTACAGTAATAATAATAAAAATAATAATAATTCAAAGACTGAAAGTTTTGCAATCCCACCTTATGGATTCATGCAAATGAGGGTCAGACAAAACACTTATGGTTAACAGCAGGTTACCAGTTTCACCTGCAGTTACACTACAGGTTATCATATGGTTTCCTAAATCTAATTTCCAAAACCCAATTAGCTCTCCCTCCAAGTACAACAGCTATTTACAAGAAACATTACGCACAGTACAAATTGAAAAGAACCTGCTCCTCATTTTTCTATTTAAATTGGTCTGACATACACTCATAATTTCAAGTATGCTCTTTTTTTTTCACTGGATGGAAAAGCATCTACTAACAGATGGTCGGAGCAAATGTTAAAAACAAAAATACACTTTTTTTTCATGTGTTTGTCAACCTCCTGTTTTGTTAAGCAGGGCGTGGAAAATATCACAGCGAACAAATGGCATTAAAAACCAATTTTTCAAAATAAAGCTAAATCTTTGGCACAGTACATGGGAAGGAGGGGAAAAAACACCTCATGATTTATTGTGACTGTTCAGATTTGGCCACCATTGATTAACTATGTCCTTAGTTGGCACCACCTCAAACACTACGCCTAAATGATGATTAAAAAGAACCAGTGAGGAGTGTAAAAGAAGGTGAAATAAATATGTTCCAGTTAATTCGAATAGATGTAAATAACGTCAAAGTCTACGTTTTTGTTCCTTTTCCACTTCATTTACTCCGCTGAAGGCTACTGATGAATATTAAGTATGTTTACCCGGTTTCTTTTGTTAGTGGAGATGGCTTACCATAATGACACTGCCAAGATTGTGTTGTTGTATTAATTTGCCAAACAAAAGCTATTCATCAGTGTTTTTCTGTATCTATCAGACTGTTTAACACCCAGGTGGGAATTAAACCCAAACAATAAGAGATCTGATTTTCCCAGTTAGCAAGACATTTTGGCAGGTCTCTCATTAACCTGATGTCCTCATATTGTACACTGCGACAAGACACACAGCCGATTGTATCATTCAAATGTGCAGCTGTCCCCCAAGTCACAACAAATAAACAGAGACAACACACAAACATCTTTCTATTTTTGTAAATGGGTTTTTCTATAGTTGGAGACACTTTTTTTCTTCTACACTGTGCAAACTTTTAGGGAGGGTTTAGTTCCTAAATATCACTCACTATTGCCATGAGAAGATTATTTGTTTTTCTCCTAAACAGTGAGATAAAATAGTCTTTAAATATAAACTGGTATTTTACCTCGTGGCGAAACTGGTGCTTGTTGAGTTTGTTAACATTCTCTCCAGCCTCTCAAGGAGTATTCATTGCCTCCCCACAGTCCCACTCAGATATACTCTTATCCTTCTTATCCTCAGCAAATCAATACCTACCTCAGCTACTTTGAGAATCAGCCATCCACACACATCAGCTAAGAAGTGATGCTTCAGAGGCACAAGGCAGAAATCCTTGGTGGAAATCTTTGCTTGCGTTAGCATCTTCAGGTGCATCTCGGTGGTATTTGGGTTTTGAGAATATACTGAGGAAACGGTCGCGAGTTAACTCATCCTCATCAATACACCAGCTGGCTATAAGTGCATTAAAGGGGCATTCACAAAAAACATCACCACGTGTGTGTGTGTGTGTGTGTGTGTGTGTGTGTGTGTGTGTATCTTTCTTAATACAAAGAGTGCATGTTTGTCTCTAAATGAGAACCAGCATTTTTCTAAATCGAATATCAAACATTTAAATCAGCCCATTCCCTCATCCTTATTATAAATGGGTTTCCCGAAGTGTTAACCAGTGTCTCGGAGGGTAATTATTAAAAGTGCCTTTAATGGAGGTCAGAGAGGTTGGTTCAAGCCATTAATCTAATTGTGTGTCATTTAAATATCATAAATCATATTGTACATGTTTACATTTGACACTTCTTTGCACTTAACAGTGCAGTTATATCTTTGCCTGCTTCCTGTAATCATCAGTGCATGAATATTGATGTGGTATCTCTCCAGGCACTTCATCTAAAATGAATGAAGACGGGCCTCCAGCTCAGACAGATCTGCACAAACACGGCATGCTCATTAAAGCCCAATTGTATAATAATGTGCACCTGTCTAAAGAAATGAAAGGTAGCCATCCTGAACGTGTTCCCTGCAAAGAGATGTGAAATTAGCTGTTGAGACATATACAATTTCTGCTGTTTTATGCCGCTTGTGTTTAGTTTAACAGGAAAGTATAACAATTTATTCACAGCCAAGTGACAAGACTTGACGGTAACAAAACAAATTAACTTTAAGTTCTATTATATACTAGACCACATTAATCAGTCACTTGATCATTATATAAAATTCTACAACGTTTGCCATATTTTATTTGCAAAAAAAAACATACTTAAAGTTTCTGGCCATTAAATCTAAATCTAAATCTCATTAAAGTTTGAATTTTTAGATTTGTTTTAGTATTGCTTTAAATTTCCAAGTGCAGGAGTGGAACAGATTTTAAATGTGAAATGACAGCCACTTTACACATATGTCTTTCTCTGGAATTCTCCACTCCCGTGCCAGGAGGTGCCGAGCCCAGATGGGTCAGGTCACATGACTGGCTTCAATATCTCCTATGCTAATTTTGTATATTGCAATGGGAGTTGGGACCCGCAACTCGAACCTGGCAATCTCAAAGCAAACTGAGAACTAATTTGAGTATCCCCATCCAAATGGGTTACATCATTGTGAAGGGCTGTTTGTTTGAAAAGCAAAAATCAAAGCCTCATTATGTTTCACCAATATTCCCTGTTTGTGACACTGTAAAACATTATTTTTTTGGTCTAATTAGGAAACATTTCCTGAAACTTCTTGGACTCCCAGGAGGCAAATCTGGCTTGCTTCATTTTCACTTATTTCTTCTTAACTTGTGGAGTAAATATGGCACCACGGATTATGAAGATTAAGGACGTACTGGATAACTGAAATTTGTCCTATCTGTAGCTCACACGAAAATGTAACATCAGCAAGTGGAAAATGTTGAACAAGGGTTGAAAGATCAGTTCACACATTGCAAATATGCAATCATTATGTTAAGTTTAAACAAGAGTTTAAATCTGAAACGTGTTTAGCATTTGAAAACAGAAATTACAGACAGGCTATTTGTAACTTCGAGGTTAGCAACACCATCCCCAAGGTCTTTGGAAGCTGGAAAGGCTTGGATGAGAATCAGGGGGTCTGTAACTTTAGCAGTGACTGCAGTATCATAATGTTTCATTAATTACTCTTCATGAGTACAAGGGACAAATACTTGCCAAAGCTCTATTTAAAACGTCCATCTATGTTTTAATACATTTTATATAGTCAGATAATTGCAAAACTTAAATGAAAAGTAGGTTCCTGTTTAACAAAACCTTTGTTAATTGTATGTTGCACTTCATTCCTGCGGAGTATCGTTGTTTTGTAGTAACTGTATTGTTTACTTCATGTCCACTCTATACCATGTAACCATGGTCACGAGTCTAAGTCCAATTCATTAAACGTATATTTTGAACTGACTACGCACCACCGAGTCTCTTTGAATACAAGGGGTATAAATCACTGGTTACATCACAACACAGTTTTATATTTAACGATGCAAATTTGCTTAACACGCAAATTCTTCCAAGATACAATTTCTACTTGAGTCAAGAGGGTACTGCTTTCGATTTGAGAAGATATCACACGCTCCTTAACAACATCGGTTACAGATAATACTACCACCCCTCTCTAAGAAACAACACATTAAAACCTGTCAATAATTCAAACTGGTCAAGTGCAGTTAACTTTAAGACTGACTTCACTAAAACATATGAAACATGGCTACACAAAAAGAACATTTACCAAAAGTATACAATTCAGCTCAATAATGACTGTCAAGGTTTATAGACAAAACGATTTTTGTAGTCACTATTACTAGCTTAAGCAATTGCATTCATGAATCTAGCTAGCCCCTTTTCCAGTACTCATGGTTAACAAGTTACATGTATTATTCATACTTTTTTCTTAATCACTATTAGTTTTAGTCACTGCATCTCCAGACACAACAGCACAGCTGTATTTCGGCCGATATGCAAACTTTTTCAGCCCAACACCTACTGAAACAGCTAATACTGCTGAGAGAGAACAACAAGTTAGCAGAGTGAGATGCCTGTGAGCTCAGGCCTGTTGTGTTTCCTGAGTATTTTATCTCATCACGGTATTGTTTGCATGGCAACTGCCCACTGTTTCAATGGCCAAAAATTCCAAAGCCCCGTAAGTCCAAAAATTTCCCATTAGATCAAAAGCCAATTACTAGATTTTTTTTTTGGCATTGTATGTTTTGTAAACCACTTGGGTTTGGTCAGGAAAATATATTTTGGCTGAAAACACCAAATTTTGTTGGCAGAAAAGTGGCTGAAATTAGGGACAGGTTGGTAAGAATGATCAGGTTTGGTGGCTCAAACGATGCTGGTAAACACTGCGAAGGGTCAGTAAAAACACCTGAGCTCAGTGGCTAAACTTTGGCTGGGAAACTAAGTATAACAGCAGAGAGTGTGTATTTTGGGGGAAAACAGGACTTTGGAGCAATGGGCATTTGTTTTGGTGATAACCAGCTGTCAGAGAAATTAATTTTTGGTCGAATGGGACATTTTTCAGACTAACGAGGCTTCGGAATTTTGGGCAGTCAGAAAAATAGCATGCCGTTATTTGCATATGGCACATGCTTTGTCTTTTTACCAGTCTTTTCTCAGAAATCCAAAATATTTCTAGACTGCTGATATATTCCAGAGAATGAAGTAAATATCCTCATCATCTTTCTTGGCTGTGTGCCATAATCTGCCTGGTGCTGTCTGACAGTGACACAGACGTGTCATGGGAAAATTTGGGGGGTTTTTGTTTTTTTTTAAAAGGCTTATCTTGAATTTAATATAAAATGGATCCATGTTCTTTCTTTGCATCTTTGAAAGTCAAACATTGATATTTGAATTAACACATCAATTACTACCGAAAGATCATTAAACCCATGTTCAATACTACCATTGTGAATCTCCAAAGAATCTCCAAAACCTTTAAACCTTGATGGCAGCGCTTTTCCTCATAATAATCTGTAACAGTCTTGTGTTTGTCTGTTAAAGGTGGTTGATACTGTTCGTGCAAACTACTGAGATCCTCTGATTTATTCAAAACAACACACTAATGCTGCTTCCATTAAGGCAGAACATTACTTCCTGTTTGCTGGAGGGTTTTTTCCAGGAAAGAAGCGCCTGCTTATAGGTGTTAACAATGACGACTGCAAAAGCTCTCATGAACTCGATGTACATGTATAATGTACAGCCAGCACTTTAGGTTTTAGTCTTGGATACTTGGAGACAGAGGAAGGCTCGTTTCTTATCATACAGAAAATCACATATAGTCCAGGAGAGCTCTGAGTTGGTAGAGCAGGCGCCGCATGTGCAAAGTTTATGTCCTCACTGTAGCAGCCGCAGATTCGACTCTGGCCTTGGCCCTTTGCTGCATGTCATCCCCTCTCTCTCTCTCCCCCTTTCATGCCTAGTCTGTCCTAACCATTAAAGGCCAAAAAAACAATCTTAAAAAAAAAAGAAAATTACATATAATATTATATAATTTAACTTGACATAATTGAATGATGTAATATGACTATGGATAATATAACTTTGGAAAAGTGTGTTCTCTCTCTAAAAAAAAAATAGATAAATAAAATAAATAAAAAAGCAAAAACATCTATCAATTTTACCCGGCTTTCAACAAGCACTCAGGTACAACCCTGAACTTTCATCCAAGTCCAAGCATTTTAGCAGCAAGGCTACAGTCTGTGTTCACTGTGCTCACAAAGACTGATAGAAATCTAAATTTCTGCATCAGTAACTAATGCAAGTCATGTCTGCTGCTGCATCTGGTCTGTTGACATACTGCTCTTTGAAACCCTCTGAGCACAGGCTGCACCAAAAGGCTATTCTTCCTTTATTGCGCTTCTTATCACTTTCATTTTTTTGCTTGGAGACTTTCCAAAGAGCTAATTCTTTTTTCTGGATGGCTGAAAGCAGTCAAGCCAATCCTGTGGAGCAGCTTCTGCCATGCTGCATTGCACCTACTACAATCCAAATAGGGTCATGGCTAGAGGGTATCTGCATGCTGTTGAAGTGACATTCCTCTCTGCACAGTTGGTGTGTGTTGTACGATCCGGGCAGCTGTCTGATGTCAATATTACTGGAGGCCATGGCACCGGATGTCTTAATGAATAGCATGAATAAGCTACACCTACCGTAATTAGCTGTTTTCACAAGCTAGACTCTCCGTTAATTACACAACATATTTTATACTTCTACTTTTGTAATATAGGAGCAATGACTACAGTTACATGCACACTAATATTACTGTTTTATTCAGATTATGACAATATTTGGAATTTAATGCGTGTCAATTAAGCATTTTCCGTAAAAATATTTCAACTTAGGCTGTTTTTCCGAATTTAGCATTTTTGGATTAAGACGTGTGATATGCTGGTATTATTCAGGTTTTAGGAGCATTATTTGGGCATGTATACTTCCAATTCTGAGTATGCGTCTCAAGTGGGACTTTCACCGCAGTTAGCGAAACGGCCTCTCATCTGTTTTCCATCAGCTTTGTGCATTGTCATGGATAAGAAAATCCCACGTCTGGTCGGAAAAAGAAACACACCTGTTTTTTAATTTTATGAAAGTCTTAGATATTAACAGGTTATTGGATATGTGCAAATATTGCAGCAAAGACCTTTTCAAGAAAGTGAAGGAAGGAAAGAGATATATGTTAGGTCACATTAATCAGAGTATGCAGGGCTGCATGTAAGCTTTGATAGTGGAATTTTCATTGTCATCAGACATGTAAACAGTTTAGTGGGATATTGTCTTTTTCAGATAAGGGCAAAAAACTGACTATTTTGTGCATGTAAACGTACTCAGTAACTTCTTCCCAATTCCTTTGTGATGTTAAGAGATTTTCCCTATCCAAACTTGAAAAGTTGATGAAGCTTGTCATCTTTCGCCTCTACAGTACCATCTGTGAAAGGTTTATGCTACATGAATGATTGTGTGTAAATGATCAACATCACAATTTTTTATCCATCCATCTATTTTCCGCCGCTTGTCCAAGGCCGCACTACTGTGGCAGCAGGCTAAGCTAGGTCTTAGCTTCCACAGTTAATTGACATTCATTAGGTGAGATGTTGATGCTTTACGTTCATGGTCCGTGACAACCGAGTCCCTGCATTTGAGGCCACAGCCTGTAACATATTAGTGGCGGGGCAGAAAATCAGCTTGTCTCACCACTGAATATATACAGCATGTATTACTGGTGCTTGCTGAAGTTGTCTTTGATAAATACTGGCACAACAAAGAGCATTTTCACACTGCTTGACCTCTTCCCCAAACAGTGATCGTGTAATCCTTGCTTTCTTAAACCCTTGTAACTGTTCAGGGTTTTTCCTGCATAGAGAATTATGAGCCAGCATCCTCTGTCAAATTTTGTTCTGCAGCCAGCTCTCAGCAAAACTCTGACCAGTGTCACAATGGAAAACATTATTTTCTAACAAGTGTTGCACTTGGTGGATTTCTGTCATTTGTAACTGCAACTGTGGCATTATGCTGATGCGGTGGCTCTGTCGTAATCAGCACAGAGCAACAGGAAAGGTGCCGTTAAGACTGCCAAAAAGGGAAAAAAAGAGCTGTCTGTCTTGGACTGCAGAAAAGCGGGGGCCAGTCCGATGTGCCACAGTGTTTCCACTGATAACATCTTTACCAACATTCACACAACAAAATTCACAATAATCAACAATAAAGAAAAAGTTTAATGATGTCACTTTTGTGCTTGTACAGGAAATTTTCTAGATTTAATTACACTAAAGTTTTGCTTCACACATGGAGCTTAGATCATGTTTATAGTCATTAAGGTCATAGTAATGACTTTTATTCATGGTTTTCATTTTAATATGAGACTTTGAGCCAATTTTGTACAGAGAAGGTTAAATGAAAGGCTCTATGAGTGTAGGATTCAAATATTTCTGACTAATGTGACTCCGGGCAGCAGCAGTAATATTGAGTTTAAGTTAAGTTTTCAATGTAGTGAGTCCTAGGAACCTACCGATGGTTATTTGAGTGGATCCCCAATAAATGTTGTGTTTTTTGACAAAATGTAGTGTTAAACTTGTCTTTAAGGTTATATGGTTATAATAATGGTTATATTTATATATGTTGAAAATTAAAATGTGATATGTGATAATCAAATAGAAATGCAATTTCTATGAATAATCCCCCCAATTTTTTTTTGAAAAATATGCTCATTTTTTTTGCCTTGTATGAAGAATTTGTATGTTTTCCTTTTCTTTCACTGAGACTATGAACCAAAGAAATACTGTATTTCTATGAACAAAACAGGATCTTGTCTTGTGTAGGATACATGATATATATGGTAAGAAAATACCAGCCACCAGTGGAAGTATTTTTTTTAACACGGGGCATTCCCTGAACAGTAAAACATTATCAGTCATCATCGACATGAGTCTGTACGGTATTGATCAGTAGCACAATTGCATTATCAAAATGTAGCATCATCAGGGGAAAATACAGGGCGCACCTCCTAGTCAGTAAAGCATCACTGACATGAGTGAATACAGCAACCGCTGTCACAGCAGACATCGCAACGTAAGTAAATTATAAGTGAATCTGGGCAAGTTTTCTAAATCCAACAATATAAGATTATTGTGTACCTGTGGTCCTTGGGGACCTCCGTTCCGTCCCGCAGACACTGCCACCACAGAGCTTCAGAGAGCCGCAGATGACGATGGCCGGACAGGCGTCAGATCTGAGAAAAGCAACAGAACAAAAACACAGACACGTCACTGAGAGAATGATAATAACATCCAAAAATGAAAAACTTTCAAAATAAGTCATGCGTCTCCACAGTGTCTATGATTTCAACATGGATTTGTCGTTAACATAGAAGCACTATTCGGGAAAATGATGGGACACATCCCCAGGAGACATCGTTAGTGAGTTTACTACATCTAGCAACACCACTGTAGGAGTGTCAAAAAGACAGAGTTGTTTTATGTACTTTTATCTCAGGTTTAAGTAAAGTGCGAAGTTCAGTTTGAGGACTGATTTTTGTAAAGCACATGTAATAAAACCATCCAGACAAATGACAAATCATGATGAAAACAAAATTTCAATGCTGAATATCATTTTTACACAGCACCTGCCCCTCTCTTTACACCCTTGAGAAACTGTGGACGCGCTTTGCATGGTTTCCCATGGTTTGACAGTGTGGTAACCTGGCAACAGTCAAACGGTGAGCAAACAAATCCATCACTTCAACAAAGTGCAGACAACCTACAGCCATGACCCCTCCACAGTCCGCAGGCTGAAGCACAAGTGTCATCCTCATATTAAGTAGCACATTAAATGTATCTCTTCCTAGTGCAGCAAGATAATTATCCATAAGTGATACAGCGGCAACAGTAGGGACGAGACAAGCAGAGGGTCTCACACTCCATAATGGTGCTCTGAAACTATTTAACTTTGAAGGTCAATGCATAATGTTTGTCCAACAAAGTAAAAAATAGTACTGGCATTTTCATTCTTTAACCTTCTTTCTGCAAATTGCTTAACTATCATCGCAACTGGAGAAGCCATTTTCATAAGTGGTGAACCTGTGTGTCCACTGGAAGTTCAGAAAGTGTAACACAGTTGTGTCGCTCAGAGGCAGAAGAGCACCAGCCACACCAGAGTACAGAGTCTGCACTTTTCTCTACTACAGAAGAGCGTGCGCGCGCGCGCGTGCACACACACGCACGCACGCACGCACGCACGCACGCACGCACGCACGCACGCACGCACGCACGCACACACACACACACACACACACACACACACACACACACACACACACACACACACACACACACACACAATCTCGCTCCCTCCCTGCATGTGTGTGAAATGAGTTCACTCAAAAGTAAGGCAAAATATTACATTGGCTCAGCTGCACACACATCGCCTTAGGTCCAGTGGTAGCCTTGCATTTACCCTGGCAAAAGAGGCACACAAATGATTTTATATTCAGTTCCAGTCTAAAATATAAAACACATCACAATTTAGCATGACCTCTTACAAACGCCTAAAACCATTTTCCTGTGATTGCAGGGTAGTAAACCTTCTAGACTTCAGCCGTCTTTTGCTTACAGTATGTTTGAGCAACTTTATTATTATTATTATTATTATTATTGAAATGAGGTCAGTCTGATATGAAGCAAACTAAAAGACACATGAGACTGTAAAAAATCTGTTCAACAAATGGGGTTTCATTCTTATGCAGTTTAGGATTATTATGGATAATAAGGCTAGAAAAAAACACTGTAAAGCCAGAAAAACTGACACAGCTGCTCAGACTTTCCAAAAATAAAGCCTGCTGACTGTGAAACATTGGTGTAAAAATACAGCCAAATTCCAACAGTACTGTACTGTTTTTAAATTAAATAAAGTAAAACACTGCAAGTCTTGATGTTTTTCAGAGCCAAAAATGACACTTAACATACACAATAGGCTGCTGATTTTATGGCATGATGCAGTATGTGTCAGTTAACTAGAAGTATGCCTAATAGAGGGACAGAAGCCACATACAACCATCTTAATCGCTGTCAAATGAAATATCTCAACTATTTTTAGTACACAAATGTGCTACTAATATGTAAAAACATAGAGCATATTATATACATTCTGGATTTATTACTAGAACCCCAACAACTGCATGTGAACTATTGCCAATCAGAATCAGTTGCCAAGTAGTTTTTCACATGTAGTGCAAGGAATTAACATTGGTGGGTTTTTTTTGTTTGTTTTTTTTTTGATAGACAAGAAACATATGAGATAGAAACATTACAATAAAAAATATTAAAAAAAAAAACATTATTTAAAACATGTACAATGTTACCGTTTAAAAATGAAAAAGCTAGGCAGCAATGTACCAAAATATTAAGGGTGTAACGGTTCACAAAATTCATGGCTCGGTTCCATACGACACAGTGGTGTTATGGCACGGTATGTTTTCAATACAGCCAAAAGTAGAAATGCCAGAGATATTTCCTTGATTTTTAAAAAAAAAAGATATTTTATTTACGATCAAAAAATGTAGGATTATCGTTACAAAGAAAATATAGAATTCTGTTTATGAAATGCCAGAAATGTTTTTTTTTCTTAAATGTATAAAAACTGACATCATAATTTGAGCTATTGTTTTTTTTGTTTGTACAAAACAGAAATTATGGTCTGGCTGCAATGGGCTCAATAACATGAGGCGATTTTGTGAAGCCCGTGTTATCCGGAGTATGTTTACAGCATTTCTCACTGGAGTGTTTTGGTTTTGCGGGTGGGAGGGGCAGACAGCACGTTGCCTGTTATCATGTAGGCTGCCTTATTGAGCGCAGTGGCAAGAAGGACATTATATTAAACACAATATATGCTGTAAATTTAATTTCCAAATGTATTTTCACAGTACATATTGTTCAGTTTGTATTGTGTACTGAACTGAAAGCCCTGATACAAATTTGTGTATTGTTACACCCCTAGACATATATATTGTGGGGGATGTGCATAGTATTAAAAATAAGATAGAAGTCCAAAAGATGTGTGTTAATGTAACACATATAGAGAGACGTGTAGCGTTAAAGTAATGTGTAGTGTCAGCGTATCATCTTGAACCTGCAACACCTGTAATGTTGCACCTTGAAGCTACGAGTGATACCAGACTTCATATGCTAGTTACAATTTTTACTTTATAATTGAAAAATAAAGTTTAACCAAGTTGTGTCAATCATGTCTACACACTGCTGATAAACCTTTGAAACAGGTTTGAGTTTTTGCCTTTTTTCATATCCGTCTGAAGAGTTGTTTTACCAAGATGTAGCGAAGAAAAGGTGGCACAACCTGCGAGACACATACATCTGCAACAAGAGAGAAGAAAAGTGAATATCGGGCCAGCAAGAAGTAGAAAAATATAGAGACGATTCCAGATCACGGCCTATGCAGACATGCAATGACGATGCTTACATCAGAGTGCAATAATTTTTTTATTTTTTATTCAAGTTTAATTTATTTATATTAATTAAATTTCCACAATGAATCAGACTCAGTGTGCAAGGTTTCTGTGCATAACCATTTTTATCAGAGGACTGATTTAAAAAGCGCACATGAAAAACACAGACTTGGTCTGCACGATTCACTTGATGTGCTCTTTTATGTAGATTTTTCTTTTAATATAAATGAATACACTGTAACGTCATATTGATTTTATGTAACATTAACTTTCAGATTTAAAAAAAAAAAGGAAAAAAGGCTGTTCTGGGCCTTTCAGATCAAATGCCACTTGAGCTGCTTTGCTCAACGCAGGGAAAAGCTGTTGTGTAGCGGCACAAGTCATTGGACATAATAGGTTTCGCAGTGCAGTGGTGCCGTTGTTGCGTTCTGGTCTGAAAGGCCAATTACAGTGTTCTCCATCTGCCATGCATCAGGTCATCCATGATTTTAACAGGCCTTGATATTGGTTCTTTTATTTCTGAATGTAAAAAAAGGTTGTTTGCTCTGCAGATAAATTTTGGAGCACAAGCACACTGATATTTGCACGGTCGGAATGAGATGCATGTTGACTCCAATTCAGAGCAGACCATCTTTCATTTACAGTGTGTTTACCAACAGTGAGAGAAAGGTTGTTTTTTTTCTCAAAATCCTGCTTGTGTTGTCTCATTAAAAACCCATCCTTTAAAATCCCCCATGCAGATCCCGAAAGAATAGCCTCACAGAAAAATCACACCTTTAATTTACACAGGAAGAAAACTCGTGACTACTAAAATTACTTTGCCACCATTTCTACTTTTTCATTATGGCTCACTCAGAAGGGGCTAAGCATTATACCAAGAGTATACGTGACAGTCCCAGTGTGACATCTGAAGAAAACAGAAGTACGTCAGTGGAGAATTTGCTGTCACGTCTGTTAAACAGCTCTACATTCGTCCTAATGCTGTTATAGGGTTTAAGAGATATAAGCAGGCTCCATGCAGCGACAGATCTGCTGCTCATCTCCACTTCAAACCAAGGTACACAGCCGGTCCTACCGCAGACTGCGACTCTGCATCCCTACCACCGACTGGGTTTATATGAGGTGAAAGAGCTTCAAACAGTGGGGAAGGATGGGGAGACAGGGAGCCAGAGAGAGATCAAGAGGAACGGAAATCATACTGTACTTGTGTTCAGTCATGCTTTGTGGGTGGCACAGCGAGAAAACATCTAAACCATGGTAAAGAATGTCACATGCTAGGTAAATGTGCCTTAATATAGACACATGCTGCTCCTCTGTCTGACCTTAGCTTACACTCGGGTTTACCAAAAAATGAAAAATTCAGACTCCATGCACTCAGCACACCCACTGTTTCTGGCTATCTGCTGGATATTGACTGTGCTCCAAAAGTGAAAACTTTACTGGAGAAAAAAAAAATCTACATTGGTCATGGTCATCTGTTATACTAGAGCCAGATAAAATAACAGAATGAAATTACTTTGATAGAGATGTCTTACTTCATCTTGAATCGAGTGGCTGGATTTTTTTTCTTTTAATATAGCAATTTGAAAGAGTAATTTTCTGATTTAATTATCACTTAATTAACCATGCCTTAACAAGCTGTCAAAGGTGAAAGTTCATCAGCTGCTGATTTAACAGACTATCACAGCAAATGTTGCCAGCTTACTCAGCTGCAGCTAATTAGTGTTAATTTTGCAAGTAATCCAGATGACAAAGAAGGAATTTGCTATTGTCTCGCTAATACGCCCTCTGCATGCCAATGTCTGTACTATTCACATTTGGCCAAAGACTATTTAAAAAAGGTGCAATTTCAGGTAATTTTTTACAAAAATAACTTTTTGTCACACTTTCTGAAACTGTCACTACAGCCTGACAGTAGTACATTAGTCAGATCATTTCTGAAAGAAAAAAAAAAGTTCCTCTGGCTCCTCCTCATGCTCCTAATGGCATCTGCGAGCATCCAGCACACCTGAACAACACAACCAATCAGAGCCAGGAGACAATAACTGCTTGTGCACACATTGCACTGCCCATTCCTGTTTTGCCCAGAACAGCATACACGGCAAAGACAAGCAAGCAGCAAGCAAGATTTAAAAAAAAAAAAAAAAAAAACTTGAACGTAGCCCGAGTTGAAACAGGTTTAAACAGGGGCATGGCTTTTCTGAGGTGGAGAGAGCTAAGGTACCTGAAAGGATTCACAATGTCAGGCTCTGTGTAACTCTTTCTTTTTAGCTTGTTTTTGTCATCAGTCTTTTTCTGTTAACTTGTTCTTACAATGTACCTTCACTGTTGGTTTTTAAAAAACTGTTATTGCTATTGGGGGTATATTCTCAGCCATTTCGTTTGCAAAGCTCCCCCTGAGGTCCAACATTGAAGATACTGAACTTGACGAGCACGCACAGACAAGGGGTGGCTTCTGGCGTAAGAATGACCCATGATTGACACTACATTAGAGACTCCTTTTGGCTATGAACGTTTTTTTTTGTTTAAGGGCTGTGTAGCTGGGTTTGAAAATATCAGGTTTTTTATTAGATGATTATTGTAGCCATGGGAGTTCACAATATGGATATTAATGCGATCTGTCTGTCTGTCTGTCTACATCTCTCTTGCTCTTTCAACAAATTCATCTTTGTTTTATTTTGCATTTAAATTGTGTATTTATTCCTCTCTTTTTGTCGCAAAGAGAAGATACTCAAAATATAAGTGCAGAGAGGTTTGAGAGATAATCCATAACCATAATTCTACAAAAGCATACAAACTACATTTAATGGATAGTGAAAAAGCAACGAGATGGCATTTGCAATGGAGACAAAGCAGGAAGGAAAAAAATTCAAGAGGCGCTACATTTTTTTCAGAATATCATGTGTATTATTAACATGATATTAATATTTTATCTTTAAATATCATGTTAATGATCAATACTGGTATACTGCAACACCCTAACGCAATGAATGCTTGGGAGCACTAGAAGGACCACAGAAATCTATTTTTTTCCACAGACTGTCTTGTGGTATTGTCCAAAAATAATTAAAACTTCAGCAAATATGACAACACGTTACTTTTTATAAAAGTTACCCACTGAAGCTTTAATTGTTGAAGAAATACCACGCTGCTTATGATGAAATTCATACAGCTTGGTGAGTCTTCCTCTTGATTAACGCTGTACTGTAGTTTGTAGTTTCACATCAGCTCCAGACAGGTAGCTCATTAGCAGTCGTAGCTCGTTAGGAATGTAAATGACAGACAGCTGGTGAGCAGAGTTGCTGGAATCTCCCAATTAAACTTTAAAGCACTTGATTCTTTTAAGATAATCACCCTAAAAGGTTCTTGATTGGAGCCTTCAGGATTCGGGGCTGTGAAGCATTCGTCCTGTCAGTCTGTGAAGCTAACATTAGCTCATCCTGCTAAAAATGCTAAGTGGTCAACAGTATCATCACGGGTTGTCTGTGAAATTTCCATCAACGTTTGACTGATCCAAACCTCAGGAGGACATCGACAACAAGCAACTGCATCATTTCATCTAATTCTAATCATGTAGAAATAAAAAAACAGACCAACAGAGAGTTACTGTAATCACAATATTGGTCAGAACAATAGCAGTCAGATATTTTCCTCAAATTGTTTCGCCCTCGTGAGTCAAAGGGACAGCGAGGTGAACGAGTCTGTGCTTGTGAGTGCAGTCACGTCTCGAGGTGTATCATGTCCCCGCACAATCTCACGTGCAATCACATCAGGCTGTTTGTGTTCAGAGGTCTGACATGCAATCACATGGTGTCTGTGGCCTATTTAAGGTGACACGTGAGTATTGAGACAGAATCACAACAACAATGAGTGGTTCCACTTCCTCAACAACAGGGTGTCTGTGCTGATGACCCTTTCTACATGGTGCTGCATGGCTCAAACGGTGCGGCTGATTGGCTGGCGACTTCAAACATCTGCTCTCCTCAGGTGTGCCACCGCTGAATGAGCAAAGAGGAATATAATCCATAACATCCTCGCAAGAAGACAAACTGTGTCGACGTGTTTTGACCAGATTACACGCTGTATATCTCTAAATTATAGCCAAATAAACATTTCTCACAGAGGACATTTGGATACGTAGGAAAAGCACAAGTGTAAATAATACAATGAATGATGGCTGAATTTCATTTCGTGTTTCAGTTGATGGTTTTTGGTATTGTGCACGCTGGCAAACTGTCATGGTTTACTGGGACACTTGAATAGAACAGAGCCATCGTTAATGTTATAGCACCTGTGTTTTTCCGACAACAACCAGCCTGCTGTGGAAAAGGCCCATAGCAGAAAGTCAAAAAAGACCCAGACGATTCAGAATAAACAGCCCAATGACAAATCAGTTAAAAATGAAATCCTGTAAACATTCAGTTGTTCAGTATTCAATTATTCATCAGAATAACTCATCTGAACACGAGAATTGGCAGGCACATGCTCTTGTGTAGGACTAATTTACACATTAAAGGTATATATAGTAGATGTTGATGTGGTTCACTTGAAGGCTAGAAGGAAAAAAAGGAGAGAAGCAGACTGCCTAGTCCATCGGTGCAAATTAACATAACCAAAAAAGAAGCACGGAGGCTGCAGACTCACAGTTGGTATTGAAGTTTGTGATCAAACCGTACGGGTTATTGGCTTTAATTAGGCCTAACAGCCTTGGGCTGTATTTGTAGTTTTGGCAATGACATCTGGGAGCAAAACAACCTCTATGTGCAGGGATCATTAGTGCCCACCCTTGGCCCACCCCTTGCCCACCTCAGGCAGCGGCAGCAGGTGGAGGACAGGCAGGTGTCCCTGCACGTCTCGAAAATGACGGTTAATTCCGCTAAAGTGCTTTGCATGTGAAGAGCTGGCATGTGCTGGGGTTTAGTTAAGACTCTTTAGTAGTCTGTCATCATTCAACAGTACATAAGAGATAAATGCAAGAAGTGAGCACTGCTTTGCTCAGGTGATTCCCTCAAAAGAGAACCACTTTGTCCCGTGAGGCCACATTTACAATGATAATTTCTTGGCATAATAGCAGATGTTCGAGGTGCATTTTTACCCCCCTCATTTATTAATGTGCCTCTCGTCTAGGCTGTTCACGAGTAAACTGTAAATGTATTTTCATCCACACCTTCATCAGGATTTTCCTCTAAGGGGTAAAGCCAAAGAGTTCAGACTTCTCGGCTCAACTCCTGCCACACAGCTCTATTTTACATAATCCAAAGCCATTTCTCACTGCTTGCCGTACCTATAATGAGTTGAGGGCAGAGCAAAGGGCATATTCTAAATGTCATTTCATGCACTATTCAAATGGACAAGCTAAGGATATATTGGTAAACATTACAGTGTTGCTTCGCAAGATGAAACAGTATGTGTGAGGCTAAGATCAATTTCACAGCCAACAATACTCTTTTGCTTCATGAATTTAAATGTGTATTCAGATAATTTCTGCTAGCCTGAAACTCAAGAGCCATTTAGACAGCTAGTGTAGACAAAGGAGACCCTTGATGTCCAAACACCTCTTACTTTAAGCATATAAAATATGCTTGCTGTACATGTCTTGATTTCACAAGTTTAAATAATGTTGAATCAGACCACTAACTTGACCTATCAATCATAGGTCTAGATGCTACTATGCTTGTGTTTCAGTTCATGTCATTTGTTAGACCTGTTTTGGAATACAAGCAGTGTTTCATGTCACACTAAATAAAATAAGCACATTAAAGATGATTTTTAACAAGCTATATATTATAATAATGTGGGTTACGTTGGAAATGAACTATGGTAAAACCCCACCATCATGCCAACACCCAGATCTCCTTATCCTTATTTTTGTATGTCCGCTGTGTCAACAGAAACAAAGAGTATAAAACAGATAACAAGAGAGAGACACCCTTCTCTCTCTCAAACTTAGACTCAGACTCTGACTAAACAGCAGTACTGATTGTATTTACGTTACTATTATGTCACTGTGTTGCTTATTTTACTCCTTAAATTTCTTCAGAAACATGTTTGAGTGCACTGTTTGGTTGTAGTGAGAGTTTGAAAACAGGAAGCAGGTGCCATGCTGTTTTCTTTATGGTGTAAATGGAGGCTGTGAAATTTGAGATCAAACAGTAAAACTGGGCATAGTTGACAAAATACAAATTAAAATTCTGCACTGCAGTTTTCTCCCCTCAAGTTTTTTTTTTTTTTAATCAGACAAATATCTAAGTATTACAGCTGTAATACCAGATTGTTTGTCACCAGTCTTCCCACATATTTTTTCAGATGGGCAACTCGCATAAAGTCACCCACCAGCGGGATTGTTCATTGGTCCAGTGTGGCGCAGTGCATTCTGGTAGTTGTAGGTTTTCTACTTCTTGAGCAAAACCGCAGCCCTTTAACTCTGATTTCTTTGGTTATGGAGCACCAATCCCCAAAGTATTTGCATCTCTCTACTGCAGAGACATCCTAGTTGCAAAGATCATCTTTCCAGCAGTGAAATACTTCTTTAAACCTTAAACAATTGAAGATATGGAATCCCAGGTAAAATGTGTTTCCACTCCATCTACAAAAAAGCAACAGTTACGGTATATTTACTGTTGATTGTCCCTTTGCATCCAAAAGTATATATCATCTGGGTTGCAATGCAATGGAAGCAATGTAATTCACTGTCCCTAGTTTATTTCACAAAACACACTGTGGAGGAACGAGAGCACTGAACACACATTTACTTCATTTTCTATGTTTGATTGATGATGGCTACAGAAAAAATGGGACAACGGGGCCCTTTGGCTACTCTTATGCAATCCCTTTCATTTTTATTATCTTTTTTCTTTTGCCCTTTCTCAAACTCTAAAACAAACTAATTCTGTCACTGACTGAAATTCTACTTATCCATTAGAGTTGCTAATGAACTAAATAGAATTTGAGTCGATTATATGCATTTTGACAGTTGGCTGGCCTCGTACTTTCTATTTGGGCACTTCGGCATGTTTTTCAAGATGAGGTCTTTTAAGACAACTTATTCTGGGGCCTAAGGATATCATGTTCTGACTACTTTTAATAAGCATAAATGCATTCTTGTTCTTGGAATATTTAAGAACATTTATGGGCCTAATTTACCTCTTTTATTCTCATTGAATGGGTGACGAATAAGCCAATTTAAATCCCTTACCCTAGACCATTTTGTCATTTTTGTATTACTTACTGTAAAAGGGACATTGGGGACAAGTTGAAACTGTCCCCTGGAATGATTTGTGTTAAAATTACCAGTGTGTAGTTAAAAAGTT